>NW_024396702.1:426532-522837 GCF_004115215.2 Ornithorhynchus anatinus | reverse complement strand
GTTTTTCCCCTAGCCTAACCTTTCCCCTAGCCCAATATTTTTGCCTAGCTTAACCATTTACCTTGGCCTGTCCTTTTCCCTGACCTAACCCTTTAACCCAAACTTACTTTTTCCCTTGGCCCAACATTTTCCCTTGGCCTAACATTTTCCCCTGGCCTAACCTTTTCCTCTTGCCTAACCTTATCCCCTGGCCTAACCATTTTCTGTAGCCTAAGCATTTCCTGTAGCCTTACCATTTCTTGTTGCCTAACCTTTTCCCCTAGCCTATTTCCCATAGCCTAACCTTTCCCCTGGCCTAACCTTTTCCCGTGGCTAACCTCTTCCCCAGCCTTATCTTTTCCCCTAGCCTAAATCTCTCCCTTAGCCTAATCTTTCCTCCTAGCCTAACCTTTAACCCTAGCATAACCCTTTCCCTTAGCTTGAACTTTTCCCCTAACCTAACCTTTACAACCAGTCTAACCTTTTACCAAAGGCTTAACTTTCCCACTGGCCTAACCTGTCCCCCTGGCCTAACCTATCCCCCTGGCCTAACCTTTTCCCCTAGCATAACCTATTCCCCGACTTCAACTTTTCCCATGGCCTAACCTTTTCCTCTGGCCTATCCTTTTTCCTAGCCTAACCTTTCTCCTAACCTAAACTTTACACCTTGCCTAACCTTTTCCCATAGCCTAACCTTTCCCCTTGCCTAGCTTTTTGCCCTAGCCTAAGGTTTTCTGGTAGCCTAACCTTTCCCATAGCTTAACCTTTCCTCTCGCCTAACCATGTCCTCTAGCCTATCCTTTTCCCCTAGCCTAATCTTTTTTCTTAGCCTAAGCTTTCCCCCTGGCCTTTCCTTTTCCCTACCTTAACCTTTTCTCCTGGCCTAAGCTTTCCCATGACCTAAGCTTTTCCCCTAGCCTAAACCTCTCCGCTAGCTTAATCTTTTCTCCTAGCCTAATCTTTTACCCTAGCCTAATCCTTTCCCCTGGCCTAGGTTTTTCCCCTAACCTAACCTTTACAGCTAGCCTAACCTGCTTTTCCCCTAACCTAACCTTTACACCTAGTCTAACCTTTTCCCGAAGGCTTAACTTCCCCTTGCCTAACCTTTCCCCCTGACCTAACCTTTCCCCTAAAATAACCTATTCCCTGACTTCATCTTTTCCTATGGCCTAAACTTTTCCCTTGGCCTATCCTTTTCCCTAGTCTAACCTTTCTCCTAACTTAAATGTTACAGCTTGCCTAACCTTTTCCCATAGCCTAACCTTTTCCCATAGCCTAACCTTTCCCCTTGCCTAACCTTTTGCCCTAACCTAACCTTTTCTGGTAGCCTAACCTTTTCCCATAGCCTAATATTTTCCCCTAGCATAACATTTTACCACTTAAACTTTTCCCCTCGCCTATACTTTGCCCCAAGCCTTAACTTTTGCCCTATTCTAACCTTTTCCCCTAGCCCAACCCCCAACCCGAGCCTAACCTTTCCCTTAATGTAACCATTTCCCATAGCCTAAACCTTTTTACCATAGCCTATCCCTTTACCCTAGCCAAACTTTTCCCCTAACCTATACTATAGACCTTGCCTAACCTTTTCCCGTAGCCTAACTTTTCACCTCGACTAACTTTTTCCCCTTGCCTAACCTTTTCCCCTAGCGTAACCCTTTCATCTGGCCTCATCTTTTCCCCTGGCCTTAGCTTTGCCCCGGCCTAACCTTTTTCCATATCCTAACCTTTTCTCCTAGCCTAACATTTTCCCTAGCCTAACCGTTTCCCCAGCCTAACCTTATCCCATTACCTAACCATTTTTCCTTGCCTAACCTTTTCCTTTGGCCTATCCTTTCCCCTGGCCTAACCTTTGCCTGTGGCCTACCATTTTCCCCTAGCCTAGCCTTTTCCCTTAGCATAACCATTTCCCATAGCCTAACATTTTCACCTAGCCTAACGTTTTCCCCCGGCCTAGCCTTCTCTCCTAGCCTAAACCTTTCCCCTGGCCTAACCTTTTCCCCTGGACTAAATCTTTCCCCTAGCCTAACCTTATCCCCTAGCCTAATCTTTTCCCCAACCTAAACTTTTCACCTTGCCTAACCTTTTCCCCTAACCTAACCTTGTCCTACTGCCTAACCCTCTACCCTAGCCTAAGCTTTTCCCCCGGCCTAAACTTTTCCCCTAACCTAAACATTTCACCTGGCCTACCCTTTCCCCTAGCTTATCCATTTTCCATAGCCTAACCTCTTCCCTGGCCTAACCGTTTCCCTTAGCCTAAACATTTCCCCGAGACTAACCTTTTCCCCTAGCGTAACCTTTTCCCCTAACCTAATCTTTTGCCTTAGCCTAACCTTTTCCCCTACTCTAATGTTTACCCCTAGCCTAACCTTTACCTAGACAAATTTCTCCCCTTGCCCAACCTTTTCCCCTAGTCTAACCTTTTCCAATGGCCTATGCTTTTCCCCAGCCTAACATTTTCCCTTAGCTTAATCTTTTCCCCTAACTTAAACTTTACACCTTGCCGAAACTTATCCCATAGCCTAACCTTTCCCCTCGCCTAACCTTTCCCCCTAGGCTAACCTTTTCCCTTGGCCTAAACTTTTCTTCTAGCATAACCTTTTCTCTGGCCTAACCTTTTCTCCAGTCTATCCTTTTCCCCAGCCTAACCTTTTGCCTAAGCCTATTCTTTTACCCTAGCCTAACTTTTTACCCTAGCCTAACCTTATTCCCTAGCCTAAGTTTTTCCCTAAACCTAAACTTTATACCTAGCCTAAACTGCTTGTCCCCTAACCTAACCTGTACACCTAGCCTAACCTTTTCCCAAAGGCCTACCTTTCCCCTGGCCTAACCTTTCCCTCTGACCTAACTTTTCCCCAGCATAACCTATTCCTCGACTTAAACTTTCCCATGGCCTAAACATTTCCCCTGATCTATCACTTTCCTAGCCTAACATATCCCTTAACCTAAACTTTACATCTTGCCTAACCTATGCCTTCCTGGCCTGGCCCCGAAGGTTTTGCTTGCAGGTTGGACCCCTCCCCGCTTTTGCCTTCTAGGCCCAGGTCCCAAGCCCGTCTCGTGCCAGGCTTTAGCCCTCCCTGCATTCAACTTCTCAGCCTGGCCTCGAAGACTTTGCAATCCAGGTTTGCACCGCCCCCTCCCACCCAGTCTTTGTCTTCCCAGCCTGGCCCCAAACCCTTCTCATAACAGTTTGGTCCCCCTGCCTATGCCTTCCAAGGCTGGTCCCGAACTCTTCTCGTACCAGGTTGGGTTCCCCGACCTTGGTCTTCCAGGCCTGGCCCTGAACCCTTTCTCGTTCCAGGTTGGGCCCCTGCACCTTTGCCTTCCAGGTCTGGCCCCAAGCACTTCTCTTTCCAGGTTTGCCACGGGCCCTCCGCCCCCGGGGTTTGTTTTCCAGGTTTGGCACCAAACCCTTCTGTTCCAGTTGGACGCCCCACCCCCCCAACCCACTGCCTTCCAGACCTGGCCCCTAAGCCTTCGCGCTCCAGTTTGCCCCCTGCCCCACCGCCTTTGCCTTCCAGGCCTGAACCCGAAGGCTTCTCATTCCAGGTTTGGTCCCTCCCCCTTTGGCCTTCCAGGCGTGACCCCAAACCCTTCTCGTACCAAGTTGGGCCCTCCTTCCTTTGCCTTTCAGGTTTGGCCCCACCGCCTTTGCCTTCCAGGTTGCTCCGCTCGCCCCGGCCCTGACCTTTGCCTTCCAGGCCTAGTCCCAAACATTTCTCGTTCCATGTTTGGCCCCCCCCCCCCAACCTTTGCCTTCCCGGCATAGCTCCCCGCCTTTGCCTTCCAAGCCTGCCCTGAACCCTTCTTGTTCATGGTTGGGCCCTCCTACTTTTGCCTTCCCGGCCTGGGCCCGAGCCCTTCTCGTTCCACGTTGAGCCTACCCACCTTTGCCTTGCAGGTTGGGCCACCCTGACTTTGCTTTCCAGGTTGGGCCTCCCCACCTTGGCCTTCCAGGCCTTACCCCGAAGCCTACTCGTTCCAGGTTGGGCCCCTCCATCTTTGAGTTCCCGGCCTGGGCTCTCCACCTTTGCTTTTCAGGCCTGGCTATTAACCTTTCGCATTCCAGGTTGGGCCCCCACTCCTTTGCCTTCCAGACCTGGCCCTGAACACTTCCCTTTCCAGGTTTGGCCCCAAGACCTTCTTGTTCCAGGTTGCCTCCCCACCCCCAGCACCACTTTTACATTCTCGGCCTGGCCCCCCGCCTTTGCCTTCCAGGACTTTGCTCCAAACCCTTCTCGTTTGAGGTTGGGGCTCCCCGCCTTTGCCTTCCCATTCTGGCCCCAAACTCTTCACTTTCCTTTTTGGGAGCCCCAGCCTTTGCCTTCCAAATTTGCCCCCCATCATTTGCCTTGAAGGCCTGAACCTGAACCCTTTTCTTTCCTGACTTGCCCCCCACACACACACCCCTACCCCAGCCTCTGCCTTGCAGGTTTGGCCCCGAAATATATTCATTCCAGTTTTGCCCCCGCAGACTTCGCCTTGCAGGTTTTGCCCCAAACACTTTTCGTTCCAGTTTTGCCCTCCCATCCTTTGCTTTTCACATTTGGTCCCAAATGCTTTTCATTCCAGTTTGGGCCCCCGAACATTTGCCTTGCAGGTTTGGCCCTGAATCCGTCTCGATCTATTTTAGGAAACCCTGCATTTGCTTTCCAGAATTGTCCCTGAACCCTTTTCATTCCATTATGGGCCCACTAGCCTTTGCAGGCCTGGACCTGAACCCTTCTCATTCCAGTTTGGGCCCCCCTCCTTTGCCTCCCAGATTTGCACCACAGCCTTTGCCTTGCAGGCCTGTTCCCAAACACTTTTCATTCCAGTTTGGCTCCCCAAGTTTTTGTCTTCCAATTTTGCCCCCTCCCGTCTTGCAGGTTTGGCCCTGAATCCTTTTTGTGCCAGTTTTACCCCCCAGCCTTTGCCTTGCAGGTTTGGCCCCAAACCCTTTTAGTTTCACTTTGGGCCCCCCACCCTATGCCTTGCAGGATTGGCCCCGAACACTTTTCTTTCCAGTTTCGACCCACCAGCCTTTGTCTTGCAGGTTTGGCCCTGAATCATTTTCGTTCCTGTTTGGGACCCACAGGCTTTGCCTTGCAGGCTTGGGTCCTGCAGCTTTTGCCTTGCACGTTTGGCCCTGAACCTGTTTCATTTCCATTTAGATCTTGCAGCCTTTGCCTTGAAGGTCTGGACCTGAACGCTTTTGGTACCAGCTTGGTCTCCCCAGAGTTGGCCTTGCAGGTAATGCCCCAAACACTTTTGGTTCCAGTTTGGGCCCCCTAGAGTTTGCCATGCAGGTTTGGCCCCGATCCCTTTTTGTTCAGGTTTGGACCCCTCAGGCTTTGCCTTGCAGGTTTGACCCGGAATCCTTTTCGTTCCACTTTGGGTCCCATAGACTTTGCCTTTTGCAGGTTGGGCCCGGAACTCTTTTGATTCCACTTTGGGCCCTGCAGCCTATGCCCTGCAGGTTTGCCCCGCCCCCCCATCCTTTGTCTTGCAGCTTTGGCCCGAACACTTTGGTTCCAGTTTGAATCCCGCAACCTTTGCCTTGCAGGTTTGGACCCGAACCCATTTTGTTTCACTTTGGTTCTCGCCTTTGCCTTGCAAGTTGGCCTGGAACCCTTCTGGTACCAGTTTGGCCACCCCAGAGTTTTGCCTTGCAGGTTTGGTCCTGGACGTTTTTGGTACCTGTTTGGACCCCACAGAGTTTGGGTTCCAGGTTTGGCCCCGAAACCTTTTCGTTCAGGTTTTGGCCCCACAGCCTTTACCTTGCAGGTTTGGTCTGGAACCCTTTAGGTTCCACTTTGGGCCCCCTAGATTTTGCCTTGCAGGATTGGCTCCTAAACGATTTCATTTCATTTTGGGTCCCACAGCCTTTATCTTGCAGGTTTGGCCCGAATCCTTTTCCTTCAAGTTTGGGTCCCGCAGACTTTGACTTGCAGGTTAGACCTGCCGGTCTCACCTTTATAACATCACTAAGATCCTCCCTTTCCTCTCCACCCAAATGGCTATCTTACTGGTACAAGCTCTCATAATATACCGGCTGGATTATTGTGTCAGCCTTCTCTCTGATCTCCCTTCCTCCTGTCTCTCCAGTCTATTCTTCATTCTGCTGCCCGGCTCATCTTCCTGCAGAAACGCTCTGGGCATGTCACTCCCCTTCTTAAAAGCCTTCAGTGGTTGCCTATCAACCTCTGTACGAAACACAAACTTCTCACTCTAGGTTACAAGGCTCGCCATCACCTTGCCGCCCCCACCTCTCCTCCCTTCTCTCTTTCTACTGCCCACCCCATAGGCTCCGCTCCTCTGCTGCCCACCTCCTCACTGTCCCCAGTTCTCACCTATCCCACCGTCGACTCCTGGCCCACATCCTTCCGCTGTCCTGGAATGCCCTCCCTCCTCACCTCCGCCAAACTAACTCTCTTCCCCTCTTCAAAGTCTTCCTGAGGGATCACCTCCTCGAAGAGGCCTTCCCAGACTGAGCTTCCCCTTTTCCCTCTACTCCCTCTGCTGCCTCTCTGCCCCCCCTTTCACCTCTCCCCAGCTAAGCCCCCTTTCCCCCTCTTTCCCTCTGCTCCTCCCACTCTCCCTTCCCCTCCCCTCAGCACTGTGCTTGTCTGCTCATTTGTATATATTTTCATTACCCTATTCATTTTGTTAATGAGATGTACATCCCCTTGATTCTATTTATTGCTATTGTTTTTATCTGTCTGTCTCCCCCGATTAGATTGTAAACCCGTCAATGGGCAGGGATTGTCTCTGTTGCTGAATTATACATTCCAAGTGCTTAGTACAGTGCTCTGCACATAGTAAGTGCAAACTAAGTACTACTGAATGAGTGAATGAATGAAAGATTGAGCCTGGATCCCTTTTGTTTCCATACTGGGCCTCGCAGCCTTTGCTTTGCAGGTTTGGCTCCACAGCCTTTGCCTTGCAGCTTTGGCCCGAACCCTTTTGGTTCCAGTTTGGGCCCTGCAAGCCTTTGCCTTGCAAATTTGGCCCCAAACGCTTTTGGTTCCAGTGTGGGTCGACTATAGCTTGCCTTGCAGGTTTGGTCCTGAACACTTTTCTTTCAGGTTTGGGCCCTTCAACCTTTGCCTTGCAGGTTTGACCCCCAGCGCTTTTGTTCCAGGTTCGCCCCCACAGAGTTTGCCGTGCAAGTTTTGCTGCATCCTGTTTCGTTTCACTTTGGGTCTCACAGCCTTTGCCTTGCAGGTTGGTCCGGAACCCGTCTGGTACCAGTTTAGCCACCCCAGAGTTGGCCTCACAGGTTTGGTCCTAAGCCCTTTTGGTACCAGTTTGGTCCCCCTAGAGTTTGGGTTGCAGGTTTGGCCCTGAACCCTTTTGGTTACCGTTTGGGCCAGGTAGTCTTTGCCTCGCAGTTTTGGGCCCGAACCCGCTTCGTTCCAGTTTGGGCCCCTCAGTCTTTGCCTTGCAGGTTTGCTCCCCTTGCCTTTGTTTTGCAGTTTGGCCCCGAACCCTTTTGATTCCACTTTGTGGCCCGCAGCCTTTGCCTTGCAGGTTTGGCCACGAACACTTTTCGTTCAGGTTTGGGCCCTGCAGCCTTTGACTTGCATTTTTGTACCCCCAGCCTTTGGTTTGCAGGTTTTTCCCCGAACAATTTTGGTTCCAGTTTGGGACCCACAACCTTTGCATAGCAGGTTTGTCCTCCCAGCCTTTGCCTTGCAGGTTTGGCCCCAAACCCTTTTGGTTCCAGTTTAGGCCCCGCAGCCTTTGCCTTGCTGGTTTGCCTCCCTAGCCTTTGCCTTGCAGCTTTGGCCCTGAACTCTTTTTGTTCCAGTTTGGGCCAGGCAGCATTTGCCTTGCAGGTTTGTCCCTGAACCCTTTTCATTCAGGTTTGGGCCAGGCAGCTTTTGCCTTGAAGATTTGGCCCCAAACCCTTTTCATTCCAGTTTGGGTCCCGCAGACTCTGCCTTGCAGGTTAGGCTCGGAACGATCTTCGTTCCAGTTTGGGTCCCGCTAACTTTGTCTTGCAGATTTGGTCCCGAACCCTTTTGGTTCCAGGTTGGGCCCCACAGCCTTTGCCTTGCAGGTTTGGCCCTGAACCCTTTTGGTTCTAATTTGGGGCCCCTAGAGTTTGCCTTGCAGGCTTGGCCCCCGACCCTCGTTGTTTAGGTTTGGGTTCCACAGTCTTTGCTTTGCCGGTTTGGCCCAAAACCCTTTTTGTTCCATTCTGGGCCCCGCAGCCTTTGCCTTGCAGGTTTGGCCCCGAACACTTCTGGTTCAAATTTGGACCCCCTAGAGTTTGCCTTGCAGGCTTGGCCCTGAACCCTTGTAGTTTAGGTTTCAGTTTGTGCCCCCTAGAGTTTGCTTAGCAAGTTTGGCCCCTAAAACATTTTTTTCAGGTTTGGGCACCGCAGCCTTTGCCTTGCCAGTTGGGCCCCAAACCCTTCTCGTTCCAGTTTGGGTCAGGCAGACTTTGCCTTGCAGGTTTGGCCCCGAACCTTTCCTGTTCCAGTTTGGGCCCCGCAGCTTTTGCCTTGCAGTTCCGCCCCCGCCCCCCGCCCCCCACCCCACCCCCCCTCCAGCCTTTGCATTGCAGGTTTGGCCCTGGACCCTTTTCATTTCAGTTTGGGTCCCGCAGCCTTTACGTTGAAGGTCTGCACCCGAACCCTTTTGGTACCAGCTTGGCACTCGCAGAGTTTGCCTTGCAGGTAATGCCCCTAACTGTTTTGATTCCAGTTTGGGCCCCCTAGAGTTTGCCTTGCCGGTTTGCCCCCAGGCCTTTGCCTTGTAGGTTGGGCCCGCAACACTGTTGGTTCCAGTTTGGACCCTATAGCCTTTCCCTTGCGGGTTTGGCCCCAGACACTTTTGTTTCCAGTTTGGGCCCCCTAGAGCTTGCCTTGCCGGTTTGGCCCCAAACCATTTTTGTTCCAGTTTGGGCCATGCAACACTTGCTTTGCAGGTTTGGCCCTGAACCCTTTTCGTTCCAGTATGGGGCCCACAGCTTTTGCTTGCAGGTTTGGCCCCGAACGTTTTTGGTTCCTGTATGGGGCCCGAAGCCTTTGTCTTGCAGGTTGGGTCCCCGAACACTTATGGTTCCAGTTTGGGCACCCTAGACTTTGCCCTGCTGGTTTGGCCCCAAACATCTTTGGTACCAGTTTGGCACCCCATAGATTTTACCTGCAGGTTTGGCACGAACCCTTTTGGTTCCAGTTTGGGCCCCCTAGAGGTTTTCTTGCATATTTAGCCCCGAACCTTTTTCGTTCAGGTTTGGCTCTGAACCTTTTTGGTTCCAATTTGGACCCCACAGCCTTTGTCTGGCAGGTTTGCCACCCCCAGCCTTTGCCTTGCAGGTTTGCCTGTTTGCCTGCCAAAGTCTGCCTGGCCCAAACTGAACGAGAAGGGTTTGGGGCCCAACCTGCAAGGCAAAGGCTGGGGGACCCAAACTGGAACGAAAAGGGTTCAGGACCAAACCAGCAAGGCAAAGTCTGTGGTACCCAAACTGAAACTAAATGACTTCGGGGCCAATCTTGCAAGGCAAAGGCTGTGGGACCCAAACTGGAACGAAAAGCATTTGGGCCCAATCTGCAAGGCAAAGCCTGCGGAGCCCAAACCTGAACCAAAAGGTTCGAGGCCAAACCAGCAAGGCAAACTCTAGGGGGCCCACACTGGAACCAAAAGGGTTCAGGGCAAAACCTGCAAGGCAATGTTTGTGGGATGCAAACTCGAATGAGAAATGTTCGAGGCCAAACCTGGAAGGCAAAGGCTGCAGGGCCCAAACTGGAACCAAAAGCGTTTGGGGCCCAATCTGCAAGGCAAAGGCTGAGGGACCAAAACTGGAACCAACAGCGTTCCAGGCCCAACCTGCATGGCAAAGTCTGCAGGACACAAACTGGAATGAGAAGAGTTAGGGGGCCAAAGCTGCAAGGCAAAGGATGGTGGGGGGGCAAACCTGCACGAGAAAAGCAGGGTGGCCAAACTGGAACGAGAAGAGTTAGGGACCAAAGTTGCAAGGCAAAGTATGGTGGTGGTGGTTGGGGAGGCAAACCTGCATGAGAAAAGCAGGGCGGCCAAACTGGAACAAAAAGCATTCGAGGCCCAAGCTGCAAGGCAAGAGCAGGGAGTCCAAACTGGAAGGAAAAGCATTCAGGACCAAACCTGCAAGGCAAAAGCGGGGAGGCCCAAATTGGAACAAAAGGGGTTCAGGGCCAAACCTGCAAGGTAAGAGCAGGGGAGCCCAATCTGGAACGAAAAGGGATTGGGGACAAACCTGCAAGGTAAAAGCTGGGGGTGCCCAAACTGGAATGAAAATGGTTCTGGGCCCAACCTGCAAGGCAAAAGCTGGGGGTGCCCAAACTGGAATGAAAATGGTTCTGGGCCCAACCTGCAAGGCGAAGACTGCAGGCCCAAACTGGAACGAAAAGGGTTGTGGGCCAAACCTTCAAGGGGAAAGTGTGTGTGTGTGTGTATGTGTGGAGGGGACAAACTGGAAGGCAAAAACTGGGGGACGCAAACTGGAACAAAAAGTGTTCGGGGCAAAGTCTGCAAGGCAAAGGTTGGGTGGGCAAATCTGGGGGGCAAAGGCTCCGGAGCCCAAACTAGAAAGAAAAGTGTTCGGCACCAAACCTGCTTTGCAAAGTCTGGGGGGGCCCAAACTGGAATGAAAAGGGTTCTGGGCCCAACCTGCAAGACAAAGGCTGGAGGGGGCAAACCTGCAAGGCAAAAGCTGCGGAGCCTAAAATTGGAACCAAAAGGATTTGGGGCCAAACCTGCAAGGCAAAAGCTGCAGGGTCCAAACTGGAACGACAAGGGCTCGGGGCCAAGCTTGCAAGGCAAAGATCATGGGGCCCAAACAGGAATGAAAAGGGTTGGGGGCCAAACCTGCAAAACACAGACTGGGGGTACAAAATTGGAAGGCAAAAGCCAGGGGACCCAAACTGGAACAAAAAGTGTTCTGGAACAGGCCTGCAAGGCAAAGGCTGGGGTGCGGGGTCAAATCTGGAAGGCAAAGGCGGGGTCTCCAACCTCAAACGAGAAGGATTTGGGGCCAGACCGGGAAGGCAAAGGCAGGGGCCAGGCCAGGAAGGCAAAAGCAGGAAGTGGGGGGCCCTGGAATGAAAAGGGTTCAGGGCTAGGCCTGGAAGGCAAAGGTGGGAGTGCCCAAACTGGAAGGCAAAGGCGGGGGGCAATACTTGGAAGGCAAAGGCAGGAGGGCCCAACCTGGTACAAGAATTGTTCGGGACCAGTGCTGGAAGGCAAAGGCAGAAGGGGCCCAACCTGGAACGAGAAGGGTTCAGGGCCAGGCCTGGAAGGTAAATGCAGAGGAGGGGGGCAACCTGAAACGAGAAATCTTCGGGGACAGGCCTCGAAGGTGAAGGCTGGGAGGGCCAAACCTGGAAAGAGAAGGCTTCGGGGCCAGACTGGGAAGGCAAAGGAGGTTGCCGGGGGGGAGGGGGTCATACCTGCAATGCGGAGGCTTCGGGGCCAGGCCTGGATGGCAAAGGCAGCAGTGCCAAACCTGGAACGAGAAGGGTTCGGGGACACACCTGGAAAGCAAAGGCTGGGGGCCCCAACCTGGAACAATAAGGGTTTGGGGCCAGGCCAGGAAGGGAAAGATGGGGGGGGCAAACTGGAACGAGAAGGGTTCAGAGCCAGGCCTGGAAGGCAAAGGCTGGGGGCCCAATCTGGAAAGCAAATCCTTCGGGGCCAAGCATGGAAAGCGTAGGTGGCGGTGCCAAACATGGAACAAGAAGGCTTCGGGCCCGGCTGGGAAGGCAGAGGCAGTAGCGGGGGACACACCTGCAATGCGACGGCTTTGAGGCCAGGCAGGGATGGCAAAGGCTGGGGAGCCAAAAATGAAACACGAAGGGTTTGGAGCCAAACCTGGAAGGCAAAGGCCGAGGGTTGAGGGGCGGCAAACCTGGAAAGAGAAGTGCTTGTGGCCAGGCCTGGAAGGCAAAGGCGTGGGGACCCAACCTGAAACGAGAAAGGTTTGGGGCCAGGCTTGGAAGGCAAAGGCGGAGGGGCCAGGCCGTGAACTCAAAGGCACAGGAGCCCAACCTAGAACGAGAAGTGTTCGGGGCCAGGCCTGGAAGGCAAAGGCGATGGAGCCCTAACCTCGAACAAGAAGGGTTTGGGGCCAGGCCTGGAAGGCAAAGGCCAGGCCAGCAAGGCAACAGCAGGGGGTGGGGTTGGGGGGTAAACTGGAATGAGAAGGGTTCGGGGCTAGGCCTGGAATGAAAAGGAGGGGGGCGTCCAAATTGGGAGGCAAAGGCTGGGGGGCCAAACCTGGAACGCAAAGGCTTCAGGGCCAGGCTGGGAAGGCAAAGGCTGGTGTGTGTGTGGTTGGGAGGTGGGCGCTGGCGGGGGGGGCAAACCTGGAACGCGAAGGCTTCAGGGCCATGCTGGGAAGGCAAAGGCTGGTGTGTGCGTGTTGGCGGGGGTGCGCTGATGGGGGGCAAACCTGGAACGCGAAGGCTTCGGGGCCATGCCAGGAAGTCAAAGACAGGGGGTCCAAACCTGGAACGAGAAGGGCTCAGGGCCTAGGCCTGGAAGGCAAAGAGGGGGAGGGGGTCCAACCTGCAAGGCAAAGGCGGGTGGGCCAAACATGGATTGCAAAGACATCGGTTCCAGGCCAGGAAGGCATACGTTAGGCAAGATGTAAAGTTTAGTTTAGGGGATATGTTAGGCTAAGGAAAGGGATAGGCTAGGGGAAAAGGTTAGGCCAAGGGAAAAGTTTAAGTCAGGGAATAGGTTAGTAGGCCAGGGGTAAAGGTTAGCCAGGAGGAAAGGTTAGGCCAGGGGAAAGGTAAGGCTTTGGGAAAAGGTTAGGCTAGGTGTAAAGGGTAGGTTAGGGGAAAAGCAGGTTAAACTAGGTGTAAAGGTTTGGGACCAAACCTGGAAAGCAAAGGCAGAGGAACCCAACCTGGAACAAGAAGGTTTCGGGCCAGGCTGGGAAGGCAAAGGCGGGGGACCCAAACTGGAACGCGAAGTCTTCATGGCCAGGCCTGAAAGGCAAAGGCCTGGGCGTCCAACCTGGAATGAGAAGGGTTCTGGGCCAGGCCGGGAAGGCAAAGGTGGGGGCCCAAGCAGGAATGAGAAGGATTCGGGGCCAGTCCTGGAAAGTGAAGGCATGGGGGCCCAACCTGGAAAGCCAAGGGAGGGTGGCCCAACCTGCAAGGCAAAGGCCGGGAGGCCCAACCTCGAACGAGAAGGGTTTGGGGCCAGGCCTGGAAATCCAAGCTGGGGGGCCAGGCCGGAAAGGCAAAAGCAGGGGGGCCAAACCTGGAACGAGAAGGGTTCGGGGCTAGGCCTGGAAGGCAAAGGTTGGGGGGGGTCCAAACTGGATGGCAAAGATGCGGGGGGGGAACCTGGAAGGCAAAGGCAGCAAGGCCCAACTTGGTAAGAGAAGGGTTCAGGACCAGGCCTGGACGGCATAGGCTGGGGGACCAAACCTGGAACGAGTAGGGTTCTGGGCCAGGCCGGGAAGGCAAAGTCTGGGGGGGGCAACCTGGAACGGCAAGTGTTCGGGGCCAGGTCGGGAAGGCAAAGGAGGGGGGCCCAAACTGGAATGATAAGGGTTCGGGGCCAGGCCAGGAAGGAAAAGGAGCAGGGCGTCCAACCTGGAAGGCAAAGGCTGGGGGGCCAAACTTGGAACGCAAAGGCTTCGGGGCCAGGTTGGAAAGGTAAAGGCTATGGGGGAGCAAACCTGGAACGTGAAGGCTTCGGGGCCAGGCTGAGAAGTCAAATGTGGGGAGGGCCAAACCTGATATGAGAAGGGCTCGGGGACTGGGCCTGGAAGGCCCAGGCGGGGAGGGGTCCAAACTGCAAGGCAAAGGCGGGTGGGCCAAACCTGGAAAGCAAAGATCTCGGGGCCAGGCCAGGAAGGCATAGCTTAGGCAAGATGTAAAGTTTAGGATAAGGGATATGTTAGGTTAGGGAAAGGGATAGACCAGGGGAAAGGTTTAGGCCATGGGAAAAGTTTAAGTCAGGGAATAGGTTATGCTAGGGGAAAAGTTAGGCCAGGGGAAAGGTTAGGCCAGGGGACAGGTAAGCCTTCGGGAAAAGGGTAGGCTAGGTGTAAAGGTTAGGATGGGGAAAAGCAGGATTGGCTAGGTGTAAAGTTTAGGTTCAGGGAAAAGCTTAGTCTAGTGGATAGGGTTAGGCTAGGGTAAAAGGTTAGGCTATGGGAAAAGATTAGGCTCAGGGAAAAGGTTAGGCCAGAGAAAAGGTTAGGCCAGAGAAAAGTTCAGGCCAGGGAAAAGCTTAGGTCATGGGAAAGGTTAGGCTACGGGATAGGTTTTGGCAAGGTATAAACTTTAAGTTAGGGGAGAAGATTTGCTGAAAACATTAGGCTAAGGAAAATTGTTAGGCCAGGGGAAACGGATAGGCCATTGGAAAAGGTTAGACTAGGGGAAAAGGTTAGGCAAGGGGAAAGATTTGGCTAGGGAAAGGTTAGGCTACGGGTAAACATTAGGCTAAAGGAAAAGGTTAGGCTAGGGGAAAAGGTTATGCCAGGTAAAAATTTTAGGTTAGGGGAAAAGGTTAGGCTATGGAAAAAGGTTAGGCTACGGAAAAATGTTAGTCTAGGGGAAATGTTTAGGCTAGGGGAAAAGGTTAGGCCAGGGAAGAGGTTAGGCTATGGAAAATGGATAAGCTAGGGGAAAGGGTTAGGCCAGGTGAAAAGTTTAGGTTAGGGGAAAAGGTTAGGCTAGGAGATAAGGTTAGGTGGGGGAAATGTTTAGTCCAGGAGAAAAGGTTAGGTCAGGGAAAAGGTTAGTCCAGGGGAAAAGGTTAGGTCAGGGGAAAAGGCTAGGCTGGGGGAAAACGTTTGGCTAGGTGAGGATGTTAGTCTATGGGAAATTGTAAGCCCGTCAAACGGGAGGGACTGTCTCTATCTGTTGCCGATCTGTTCATTCCAAGCGCTTAGTACAGTGCTCTGCACATAGTAAGCGCTCAATAAATACTATTGAATGAATGAAAGGTTGGGCCAGGGGAAAAGGTTAAGCCAGGGGAAAGGGTTAGGCCAGGGGAAAAGGTTAGGCAAAGGAAAAGGCATAGGCTAGGTGAAGGGTTTAGAATAGGGGAAACTGTTAGTCTAGGAGTATAGATAAGCCGAGGGTAAAAGGTTAGATCATGAGAAAAGGTTAGGGTCAAGGAAAGATTAGGCCTTGAGAAAAGCTTAGGCCAGGGAAGGGGATAGGCCAAGGGAAAAGTGTAGGCTCAGGGAAAAGTTTAGGCCAGGAGATAAGGTTAGGCCTTGGGAAACGGTTAGGTCAGGGGAAAAGGTTAGGCTAGGGGAAAGGTTAGGCCAGGGAAAAGGTTAGACTAAGGGAAATGGTTAAGCTTGGGGGAAAAGGTTAGGCCAGGGGAAACATTAGGCGAGGGAAAAGTTGGGCTATGGGAAAAGATTAGGCTGGGGGAAATGGTTAGGCTAGGGGAAAAGTTAAGACTAGGGGTAAAGGTTTGACGAGGGAAAGAGGTGAGGCTAGGGGAAAAGGTCAGGCTAGGGGAAAAATTTAGGCCAGGGGAAAAGGTTAGGCTTGGAGAAAGGTTAGGCTGGGAAGAAGCTTAGGCCAGGAGAAAGGGTTAGGCCAGGGGAAATCTTTATGGCCGCGGAAAAGGTTAGGCTAGGGGAAAAGGTTATTTCAGGGAAAAGGATAGGCCAAGGGAAAAGGTTCGTCTACGAAAAAATGTTAGGCTAGGGGAAATAATAATGTTGGTATTGGTTAATCACTTACTATGTGCAGAGCACTGTTCTAAGCGCTGGGGGAGATACAGGGTAATCAAGTCGTCCCACGTGAGGCTCACAGTTAATCCCCATTTTACAGATGAGGTAACTGAGGCACAGAGAAGTTAAGTGACTTGCCCACAGTCACACAGCTGACAAGTGGCAGAGCCGGGAGTCGAACTCATGACCTCTGACTCCGAAGCCCAGGCTCTTTCCACTGAGCCTGTTAGGCTAGGGATCAGGTTAAGCTATGGGAAAAGATTAGTCCATGGGAAGAGGTTAGGCTAAGGGAAAAGGGTAGGCCAGGGCAAAATGTTAGGCCAGGGGAAAAGGTTAGGCTAGGTAAAAAGGTTAGGCTAGTGCGAAGGTAAGGCTAGGGGAAAAGGTTAGGCCAAGGGAAAAGGATAGGCTAAGCAAAAATGTTAGGCTGGTGATAGATTAGTATAGGGGTAAAGGCAAAAACATTAGGCTAAGGGGAAAGGTTAGGCTGGGGAAAATTTGGGCCAGGTGGATAGGTGAGGTCAGGGGCAAGGTTTAGGCACGGGGAAAAGGTTAGGCAGGGGGAAAAGGTTAGGCAGGGGGTAAAGGTTAGGCTAGGGGAATAAGTAAGGAAAGGAGGAAAGTTAGGCTAGGGGAAAGGTTTGGGATAGGGGAAAACGTTAGGCCAGGGAGAAGGTTAGGCCAGCGGTTAGGTCAGTGGAAAGGATAGGCCAAGGGAGAAGGTTAGGCTAGGTGAAGAGGTTAAGCTAAGATAAAGGTTAGGGTAGGGGTCAGGTTATTCTATGGGAAAAGGTTATGCAAGTGGAATATTTTAGGGTAGAGGAAAAGGTCTGGAGAGAGGAAAGGTTATGCTAGGGGAAAATTTTAGGCTAGGTGAAAGGTTTATGCGAGGGGAAAACGTTAGGCTAGGGGAAAAGGTTAGGCCAGGGAGAAGGTTATATCAGGGGAAAAGATTAGGTCTGGGGAATCGATAGGCCAAGGGAAAAGATTAGGTTAGGGGAAAAGGTAAGGCCAGGTTAAAGGTTGGGCTAGGGGCCTAGTTAGGCTAGGGGAAAATGTTAGGTGAGGGGAAATGTTTAGTTGAGGGGAAAGGTTAAGGTTAGGGGGAAAGGTTAGGCTGGGGAAAAAGGTTAGGCTGGGGAACAGGTCAGGCCAGGGGAAAAGGTTAGGCCAGGGAAAAGAATAGGCCAAGGGAAAAGGTTAGTCTAGGAAAAAATGTTAGACTCTGGGAAAGGTTAGGCTAGGGGTCAGGAAAAGGTTAGGCCAGGGCAAGAGGTTAGGCTAGGGGAAAAAGGTAGGCTAGAGGAAAGGTTTGGGCTAAGGGAAAAGGTTAGAAGAGGGAAAAATGTTAGGCTAGGGGAAAAGGTTAGGCCAAGGGAAAAGGTTAGGTTAGGGAAAAGGATAGGCTAGGGAAAAACATCAGGGTATGGCAAAGGTAAGGTTAGGGGAAATGGTTAGGCCAGGGGAAAAGGTTAGGCCTAAGGAAACGTTTAGGCTGACAGAAAAGGTGAAAAGGTGAGGCCAGGGGAAAAGGTGAGACCAGGGGAAAAGTTTAGGCTGGCTTAAAGGGTTAGGTCAGGGAAAAGGACAAGGCAAGGTAAAAATTTAGACTAGGCAAAAACATTAGGTTAAGGGAAAGGTTAGGCTAGGGGAAAAGGAGAAGGCAGAGGAAAATTTAATGATAGCGGAAAAGGTTAGGCTAGGGGAAAAGGTTTGGCTAGGGGAAAAGGTTAGGCTAGAGGAATAGGTTAGGCCGGGGGAAAAGTAAGGTGAGGGGAAAAGTTTAAGCTGGGGAAAAGTTTAGGCCAGGGTGAAGTTTAGGGTAATAGAAAATGTTAGGCTAGGTAAAGAGGTTAGGCTAGGGAAAAGAGTAGTCTAGGGGAAAGGATAGGCTAGGGGAAAACGTTAGGCTATTTGAAAATCTTAGGCGAGGGGAAAGCGTTAGGCTAGGGGAAAAGATTATGCCAGGAAGAAGGTTAAGCCATGGGAAAAGGTTAGACCAAGGGAAAAGGTTAGGCTAGGATAAAGGTTAGGTAAGGGGTCAGGTTAGGCCAGGGGAAGAGGTAAGGCTGGGGGAAAAGGTTAGGTCAGGGAAAAGGTTAGCCTAGGGGAAAAGATTAGGCTAGGGGTCAGGTTAAACTACGGGAAAAGGTTAGGCCAGGAGAAGAGGTTAGACTATGGGAAAATGTTAGCCTAGGGGAAAACGTTAGGCTAAGGGTTTGGGCCAGGGGAAAAGGGTAGGCTAGGGGAAAACTTAATGCTAGGGGAAAAGGGAGGGTAGGCTATGGGAAAATGTTAGGCTAGGGGAAAACGTTAGGCTAAGGGAAAAGTTTGAGCCAGGGAAAAAGGTTAGGCCAGGAGAAAAGGTTAGGCCAGGGGAAAAAGTTAGGCCAGGGAGAAGGTTAGGCTAGCTGAAAAGGTTAGGCTAGGGGAAACGGTTAGGTTAAGGGAAAAGGTTAGGACCGGGGAAAAGGGGAGGCCACGGGAAGAAGTTAGGCCATGGGAAAAGGTTAGGCCAGGGTCAGGTTAATGGAAAAGGTTAGGCTAGGGGAAGAACTTAGGCAAAAGAAAAATGTTAGGCCAGGGGAAAAGTTTAGGTGAGGGGAATAGTTTAGGCTAGGGGAAAAGATTAGACCAGGGGAATAGGTTAGGCCAGGGGAATAGGTAAAGCTAAGGGAAAAGGTTAGGCTAAGGGAAAAAGTTAGGCAAGGGGAAAAAGTTAGGCTAGGGGAAGAGGTTAGTCTAAGGGAAATGGTTAGGCCAGGGGAATAGGTTAGTCTAGGGAAAAGGTTAGGTTCGGGGAAAAGGTTAGGCTAGGGGAAAAGGTTAGGCTAAGGAAAAGGTTAGGTTCAGGGAAAAGGTTAGGCTAGGGGAAAAGGTTAGGCTAAGGGAAAAGGTTAGGCCTAGGAAAAGGATAGGTCAGGGGAAAGGATAGGTTATGCCAGGGAGAGGTTTAGCGTAGCGAAAAAGGATAGGGTAGGCGAAATGTTTAGGCTATGGGAAATGGTTTGGCTAGGGGAGACTGTTAGGCTAAGGAAAAAAGGCCAGGGAAAAAGGTTAAGCCACGGGAAAAGGATATGCTATGTGAAAAGGCGAGGCGAGGGGAAAAGGTTAGGAGATTGGCAAATGTTAGGTTAGGGGCAAAGTTTAGGGGGAAAGCATCTCTAGCACGAAGGTCTGTTGTGGGTCCAGCTCTGCCCTTTTATCTGCTATGTAACCCTGGGCACTTCACTTCTCTGTGACTCAGTTACCCCATCTTTAAAATGGGAATTGAGACTGTGAGCCCACTTCGATCAGGGACTGTGTCCAACCCAATTGGCTTATGTCCACTCACTGCTTAATATAGCACTGCCTGACACATAGTAAGCACTTAAAAAATACCATCATTATTATTATGAAAGGGTTTGTCCATAGAAACACAAATTCCAAACAGCTTTCCAGTGGGTCTCATCTCTGTCTTGACCCCCACCATACCTTCCCATCTTGTTTCAGTTCCCTCCTCCCAGCCCCTACTGCCAGCATGCTGACACTGGACCCAAGGAACAGTCAGGGCAACCTGGCCCTTCAAAGCAGACAGACCAAAACTCTCCCCACCTTCAGAGACCTCCTAAAATCATATCTTCTCCAAGAGATCTTCCCCAGCTAAGACCCCTATTTCCTCTATTTAATGATAACAATAATAATAATAATAATAATGATAATGGCATTTGTTAAGTGATGATGATGGCTTTTCCTCAAGGGACTGGATGTCCAGCAGCTATGTAAGGGATAATTCACTTTCTAATACAATGGATACTTTGTCCTCCCCACCCTCACCCCTCATGACTCACGTGGAGCCCACTCAACTCTTCTCAGAGAAGAATGGGGTGGACACACTGATTGGCAGTATCCTCCGCCTAGCACTCTATTGCCAGAAGCCACCAGCACTCACAACAGGGTTTCTTCCCTGGGAAAAGAGAATGGAAAGAGTGACCTACACATACACACTCACTTGATTTCCCCTTCCAGCTCACCCATGCACATAGTCCAACCCACTAATCACTGGAATATTCACATCACAGCAATTAGGTACATACCCTTATACTTAGATCTTTCCCTTACCTGTATTCTATCATCTGGGTCCACCCCATAAAACTGATGGTGGACTTCTAAGATTGAAAGGGGATTCTTGGAGCATGGAGAAGACAAGCACATTTGAAGGTATTAGGAAGGGAGACACCACAACGAGAGCAGAAAAGTGGGGACAGGTATACTGAATTGGTGAGTCAGAGCTGCAGGGAATGTGTCTGCTAATTCTATTGTATTGTACTCTCCCAAGCACTTAGTACAGTACTCTGCACATACTAAGCACTCAATAAATATCACTAATTGATTGCAAGAGCATAGTGTCTCTGAGAACTTCCACAGCTGTAGAAAGAGGCAGCTTGGGTGGCAAGGGAGCCATCTGAGATTGACCCTTCACCCCAATAATGATAATTATGATGTTATTTTTTAAGCATTTTCTATGTGTGAAACATTGTTCTAGGCACTGGGATAGACACAGTGTACTCAGGTTGTCCAATGTAGGGCTCATAGTCTTAACCCCCATTTTACAGATGTGGTAACTGAGGCCCAGGGAAGTTACATGACTTGCCCAAGGTCACACAGCAGATGAGTGGCAGGGCCGAGATTAGAACCCATGTTCTCTGACTCCCAAGCCCGTGTTCTTTCCATTAAGTTACTCTACGCATCTTCCCACCCACAATAAGGGCATGAGGTCAGGATAGGTGACGGATGATACCCCCACCCCCCCATCAAAAAGAACAGTCCTGCAGCGATGTCATTAGGGAAATTACCTGACCTAGAAGCTCTACCAGCTAGCCAGCTAGGAAGTCCCTAGCCAGCTTCACTTTTAACCTTAGACTGCCCTCCACCCCCCGCACCTGCCCAACTCCCTAAGAGAAAGCCACTGAGGAGCTCCAGCTCTGGAGGGAATAAGGATGTGTATGGTGACTCTGTGGACAGAGCTGTGGGTTCAGGGAGGATTAAGCCCCAGCCCCACAGTCAAGCCTAACAGAATCAGTTCCCTCCACAGAGCCTTAGCCCCAGATTATAGAACCAGCTTCAGTGCTGAGAGTTTTAGGTCCCTCTGCTCACCACCTCCTTCCTCTCCTGCCATAACCTTTAATTGTCCACACATGCCCCCATCATCTTCCCTTAGAGATGGAAACTCAGCTCCTCTGCACCCTCCCTAAAGGAAGAACAGTCTTCACAGCCAGGTAGTATAAGAAGCTTCTGGTAGGCAAAGTGGCTGGTCCCTCTCTTTCCATCACCAGGACCCCTTAGACATCCACCTCCAGATAGCTCTAAATTGAGTTTAGCAAGCGCCTGCAAAATCCAGCCTGCTCATTGTGTCTCATGTGAACTGCATCCATCCCAACTCATCCCCACACAGCCTCCCACCTACATAGTGGACATACCAGTGATCTCCCAAAATTTAAGTGTCCTACTGAAATTGATTCTTCTTCAGTAAGCCTTCCCTGACTAAAACTCACATCCTTCCCACACCCAGCCCCACCACATACACATTCATTCATTCATTCATTCATTCAGTATTTATTGAGCGCTTACTATGTGCAGAGCACTGTACTAAGCGCTTAGAATGTACAAATCGGTAACAGATAGAGACAGTCCCTGCCCTTTGATGGGCTTACAGTCTAATCGGGGGAGACAGACAGACAAAAACAATAGCAAATAAATAGAATCAAGGTGATGTACATCTCATTAACAAAATAATAGAATCAAGGTGATGTAAATCTCATTAACAAAATAAATAGGGTAATGAAAATATATACAGTTGAGTGGACGAGTACAGTGTTGAGGGGAGGGGAAGGGAGAGGGGAGGAGCAGAGGGAAAGGGGGGAAAAGAGGGTTCAGCTGAGGGGAGGTGAAGTGGGGGGTAAAGGGGGAGCAGAGGGAGCAGAGGGAAAAGGGGGAGCTCAGTCTGGGAAGGCCCCTTGGAGGAGATGAGCTCTAAGTAGGGTTTTGAAGAGGAGAAGAGAATTAGTTTGGCGGAGGTGAGGAGGGAGGGCATTCCAGGACAGCGGGAGGACGTGGCCCAGGGGTCGACGGCGGGATAAGTGAGAATGGGGGACGGTGAGGAGGTGGGCGGCAGAGGAGCGGAGCGTGGGGGGTGGCCAGTAGAAAGAGAGAAGGGAGGGGAGGTAGGAGGGGGCAAGGTGATGGAGAGCCTTGAAGGCTAGAGTGAGAAGTTTTGGTTTCATGCGGAGATCGATAGGCAACCACTGGAGGTTTTTAAGAAGGGAAGTTACACACACACACAAACACACACACACACACACAACACACACACACACTTTATTTACCCTTTCAACTCACCCATGCACTTAGGCACACCCAACAAGCACTGAACTATACACCCCACAACAATTAGGTATATATCCTTCCACTTAGATTCTTACCTTACCTATATTGTATTGATTGGGTCCTCCCCATTCAACTGATGCTGGACCTATAAGATTCTAAGGGAACTCTGGTAGTATGTGGGAGACAAGCATACCTTGAAGGTGCAAGGGAAGGAGAGCGGAAAAGTGGGGACAGGTCTGTTAAGGTGGTGAGTCAGGGCTGCAGTGAACATGTCGGGTAATTCTGTTTTACTGTATTCTCCTAACCAAGTAGTACAGTGCCCTACACATAGTAAGCACTAAGCAAACATCATGGATAAATTGCAGGAAGGAAGTGTCTCTTGGAATTTCCACAGCCTCAGAGAAAGGCTGGAGAACAAAGAGGCAGTTTGAGTGGCCAAGAAGCCTTCTGAAAGGGAGTGTTAGGCTCTTCACCCCACTACCCACTTCCCTCACAGGCCGGGAAAGGGGAAAGATTATACTTCCACATAGCCTGCCAATGACACCTTGAAGGAAATTACCTGGCCCAGAGACCCCCTAGTAAGCAAGCCAGAAAGCAGATTCAAAGTTACCCCAAACTCCACACCTCCTTCACCCCCAAAACCTTCCTCTTATCCTCCTAAACTCCACAACCCCTCACATTAAATCGAACATATTCAACTCCAAATAGCCTCAGGCTCTGGAGGCTTATATAGGGCAGGGAGAGGAGGGTAGGGGCGGGGCCCGGCCTGACATCAGTAATCCACTTGGTTAGTAGCAGCGGGGTTAGAGATCAGGTATCCTGGAGGGAAGCCCTATCAGCTTCATTGGAAGAGGGGATGGCTTTGGGAAAGATAGGGTAGGATGGGATAGGGGATAAGGGATAGGATTGGATTGAATCTCTAGCATGAAAGGATTTGTCCAGGGAAGCACAAATTCATTCATTCGATAGTAGTTTTTCCAGCTCTCCAGAGGGTCTCATCTCTGACCTTACCCCCACCCCACCTTTTCTTTCCTTTCGCTCCTCAGAGCCCCCACATGCGACCTGCTGACACTGGACCCCAGGAGTAGTCAGAGCAGTCTGGCCCTGTAAAGTAGAAAAAAACATCACTCTTCATTTGAAAAGGGTTCGGGGCCGAGCCTGCAAGGCAAAGGCTGTGGGGCCTAAACTGGATACAAAAGGGTTCAGGGCCCAATGTTCAAATCAAAGCCTGCCTGGCCCAAATGAGAACGAAAAGGGTTCGGGGCCAAACCTGCAAGGCAAAGGCTATGGGGTCCAAGCCTGAATGAAAAATATACAGGGCCAAACCTGCAAGGCAAACTCTTGGGTGGCCAAACTGGTTCCAAAAGTGTTTGGGCCTAAACCTGCAAGGCAAAGGCTGCAGGACCCATACTGAAATGAAAAGTGTTCAGTGACAAACCTGCAAGGCAAACTCTGTGGGGGCTAAACTGGAACAAAAAGTGTAGGGAGTTAAACCAGAGAGACAAAGGCTATGAGGCCCAAACCTGAAGGAAAAGGGTTTGGGGCCAAACCTGCAAGGCAAACTCTAGGGGTCCCAAACTGGAAACAAAATGATTCAGGGCCAAACCTGCAAGGCAAAGGCTGCGGGGCCCAAAGTGGAACAAAAGTGTTCTGGGTCTAACCTGCAAGGCAAAGCCTGCGGGGTCCAAACTGGAAGGAAAAGGGTTTGGGTCCAAACCTGCCAGGAATAGGCTGCCTGGCCCAAACAGGAACAAAAAGGGTTCAGGGCCAAACCTGCCAGGCAAAGGCTGTGGGGCTCAAAACTGAACAAAAAAGATTCGGGGCCAAACTTGCAAGGCAAGCCTAAGGGGACCCAAAGTGCAACCAAAAGTGTTCAGGGCCAAATCTGCAAGGCAAATTCTGGGGTGGCCAAACTGGTACTAAAAGGGTTTGGGGCCAAACCTGCAAGGCAAAGGCCGCAGGGCCCAAACCAGAATGAAAAGGGTTCGAGGCCAAACATGCAAGGCAAACTCTAGGGGTCCCAAACTGGAAACTAAATGGTTAAGGCTAAATCTGCAAGACGAAGGCTCTCGGGCCTAAACTGGAACCAAAAGTGTTCGGGGCCAAACCTGCAAGGCAAAGGTTGTGGGCCCGAGCCTAAACGAAAAGGGTTTGGGGCCAAAAATGCATGGCAAAAGCTGCAGGGCCCAAACCTGAATGAAAAAGACTAGGGGCCAAACCTGCAAGGCAAACTCTAGGGGACCAAAACTGGAAACAAATGGGTTCAGGCCAAACCTGCAAGGCAACCTCTGGGGGGCGGGCAAACTGGTACCAAAGGTGTTGGGGGCTAAACCTGCCAGACAAAAGTTGCAGGACTCAAACTGAAACCAGTAGGGTTTGGGGACAAACCTGCAAGGCAAATTATGAGTGTGCCAAATTGGAACCAAAAGGATTCGGTGCCAAAGATCCAAGGCAAACCCTTGGGGGCCCAAACTGGAATGAGAAGTGTTCAGGGCCAAACGTGAAATGAAACGGATTCAGGGCCAATCCTGGAAGGCAAACTCTCGGGGGGAGGGCAACTAGAACGAACAGGGTTGGGGGCCATACCTGCAAGACAAAGGCTGCAGGGCCCAAAACTGAACGAAAGGGTTCGGGGCCAAACCTGTAAGGCAAACTCTAGAGGGTCCAAACTGTAACCAAAAGCGTTTGGGGCCAAACCTGCAAGGCAAATGCTGTGGGACCCAAACAGGAATGAAAAAGGTTCGGGGCATAACCTGCAAGTCAAAGGCTGCGGGGCCAAAACTGGAACCAAATGTGTTAGGAGCCCAACAAACAAGGTAAAGTCTGTGGGGCCTAAACCTGAACTGAAACGTTTCAGGGCCAAACCTGCAAGGCAAACTCTAGGGGGCCCAAACTGGAACCAAAAGGGCTCAGGGCCAAACTTGCAAGGCAACGTCTAGGGGGCCAAAATTGGAATGAGAAGTGTTTGGTTCCCAGTCTGCAACGCAAAGTCTGGGGGACCCAAACTGGAATGAAAAAGGTTCGGGGCCAAACATGCAAGGCAAAGATTGGGGGGGGGCAAACCTGCAAGGCAAAGACCGCAGGGCCCAAACTGAAACCAAAAGTGTTCGGGGCCAAACTTGCAAGGCAAAGGCTGTGAGGCCCAAACCTGAACGAAAAGGGTTCAGGTCCAAAGCTGCAAGGCCAAACTTGTACTAAAAGAGTTCCGGGCTAACCTGCAAGGCAGAGCCTGCGGGGCACAAACCGGAAAGCAAAGCGTTCGGGGCCAAACCTGCAAGGCAAACTCTAGGGGGTCCAAACTGGAACAAAAAGGCTTCTGGGCAAAACCTGCAAGGCAAAGGCTGCGGGGCCCAAAATGAAATGAAATGGGCTGGGGCCAAACCTGCAAGGCAAACTCTAGGTGGTCCAAACTGGAACCAAAAGGGTTGGGGGCCAAACCTGCATGGCAAAAGCTGCGGGACCCAAATGGAACCAAAAGGGTTTGAGGCCAAAGCTGCAAGGCAAAGACTGGGAGGCCAAATCTGCAAAGCAAAGGCAGCAAGGCCCAATGTGGAAACAAAAGTGTTCCGGGCCCAAACTGCAAGTGAAAGTCTACAGGACCCAAACTGGAAAGAAAAGGGTTCTGGGCTAAATCAGCAAGGCAAAGGCTGCCTGGCCCAAACTGGAACGAAAATGGTTTGGGACCAAACCGGCAAGGAAAAGGCTGCCTGGCCCCAAAGAGAAGGGTATGGGGCCCAAATTGGAACGATGAGAGTTCGGGGCCAAACCTGCAAGGCAACGGCTGCGGGGCCCAAAATGGAAGCAAAAGGGTTAGGCCCAAACCTGCAAGGCAAATTCTGGGGTGGTGGGCAAACTAGTACAAAAGGTGTTGGGGGCTAAACCTGCCAGACAAATGTTGCGGGACTCAAACTGAAACGAATATGGTTCGGGGACAAACCAGCAAGGCAAATTCTGGGGGGTCCAAACGGGAAAAAAAGAGTTGGGAGCCAAAATTGCAAGGCAAAGGCTGCAGAGCCTAAACCTGAATGAAAACGGTTCAGGTCCAAAACTGCAAGGCAAAGATCGGGGGCCCAAAATGGAATCAAAAGGGTTCGGGGCCAAAACTGCAAGGGAAAGGCTGCGGGGCCCAAACCTGAATGAAAAGCGTTCGGTGCCAAAGCTGCAAGGCAAAGGCAGGGGACAAACCTGGAAGGCAAAAGCCGCGGGGCCCCAAACTGGAAACAAAAGGGTTCGGGGCCAATCCTGCAAGGCAAAGGCTGTGGGGCCTAAACTGGAACCAAAAGGGATCGGGGCCAAACCTGCAAGGCAAAGGCTGCTGGGTCTAATCCTCACCGAAAATGGTTAGGGGCCAAACCTGCAAGGCTAAGGCTGGGGGGACAAATCTAAAAGGCAAAGCCTGTGGGACCCAAACTGGAAGGAGAAGGGTCCGGGGCCCAATCTACAAGGCACAGTCTGGGGGACCCAAACTGGAATGAAAAAGGTTCGGGGCCAAACATGCAAGGCAAATCGTGGGGGAGGAAACCTGCAAGGCAAAGGCCGCAGGGCCCAAAGTGGAACCAAAAGGGTTCAGGGCCAAACTTGAAAGGCAAAATCTAGGGGGCCCAAACTGGAACCAAAAGGGTTCAGGGCCAAACCTGTAAGGCAAAGGTTGCGGGCCCCAAACCTGAATGAAAAGGGTTCGGGGCCAAACATGCATGCCGAAGGCTGCAGGGCCCAAACCAGAAAGAAAAAGGTTCGGGGCCAAACCTGCAAGGCAAACTCTTGGGGACCAAAACTGGAAACAAATGGGTTCGGGCCAAACTTGCAAGGCAACCTCTGGGGGCGGGCAAACTGGTACCTAAGGTGTTCGGGGCTAAACCTGCCAGGCAAAAGTTGCGGGACTCAAACTACAACCAATAGGGTTTGGGGACAAACCTGCAAGGCAAAGGCTGCCGGGGCCCAAACTGGAACCTAAAGGGTTCGGGGTCAATTCTGCAAGGCAAGCTCTGAGGGGGGGCACACTGGAACTAAAAGGGATGGGGGCCATACCTGCAAGGCAAAGGCTGCAGGTCTGAAACCAGAACAAAATGGGTTCGGGTCAAAATCTGCAAGGCAAACTCTATGGTGCCCAAAATGGAACCAAAAGGATTCAGGGCCAAAGCTGCAAGGCAAAGGTTGTGGGGCCCAAACTGGAACCAAAAGGGTTCAGGGCCCAACCTGCAAGGCAAAGGCTGACCGGCCCAAACAGGAACGAAAAGCATTCGGGACCCAACTTGCAAGGCAAAGACTGTGGGGCCCAAACTGGAAGCAAAAGGATGCGGGGCCCAACCTGTAAGGCAAAGACTAAGAGGCCCAAACCTGAACGAAAAATCTTCAGGGCCAAACTTGCAAGGTAAACTCTGGGGGAGCCAAACTGGTACCAAAAGTGTTCGGGACCAAACCTGCAAGGCAAAGGCTGGGGGACCCAAAATGCAATGACACAGGTTTGAGGACAAACCTGAAAGGCAAGCTCTGGGGTGGCCAAAGTGGGGTGGCTGAGCCTTGGGGACCGCCCGTCCCCTTCTTCCCGCCTGGATCTGCTGTCACATGGGCTCAGGATCTCTGCGCAATTGGAGCTGAGCCCTGGACCACCGGTCCCCTTATTCTCGGCTGAATCCGCCGCCACGTGGACTCGGGAGCTCCTCTCCCTTGCAGCGGAGCCTTGGACCGCCGGTCCCCTATTCCTGGCTAACTCTTTGGCTGCCGATCGCCGATTCATCTGCGCCGCGACCGCCTCTCCCGGGGAGCTGAGCCTTGGACCGCCCGTCCCCACTCCCGGCTGAACCTTTCTCCTCCAGTCATCGTCGCCACATCGACTCGAGACCTCCGCTTCCTTGGAGCCACGCTATCAGTCCTCGATGACCTGCCCCTGGGCATATAGTCAGCTCTGCAACCCGGACCTCTGCACCACCGCTCAAGGACTCCGCCACTGAGGATCCCCCCCGCCCCCCTCGCCCCCACAGACCCCCTAGCCACCAGCTCCCATTGTGCTCCCCTGCTTCTCCCACCCCGGACCTTGGGACATTGTGCTCCCCAACCGCCCTTCCCCCACTCCGCTCGGAAGCGGCCATTTTGGGAAGCCCTCACTCCCTCTTCCCCCGGTAGGTGATTGATCTCCCTGGCCCCGGGCAACAATGTCCTTGTTCTCACTGTGTTAAATTTCCTTAGCCGCCACCTACGCCCGCAACCCACCCCGGACATCCTTAGGGCTCCCGCCGCCGCCCCAGAGACATTTAGACATGAGCCCCAGGACTCTCCTTGCCGCTAGCCTTTTGACTTTGATTTTGATCAGGTCGACCCCTGGTCAACACCCGACCCTGGTCATCGCCCGCTTATTAATAATATTTCATTGTATCATGTTACTATATTACTGCTTTTGCATGTTATTGTTAATTGTTCTTGTTATTGTTAATTGTTAGGTGTTAATTGCCACCTACCTCTTCGGCCTCACCATATCCTTCCACCCCCCTCCTCCCATCTGCCCCTCCCAATCCTCTCCTTCCCCTTCCCCTCTCTCGCCCAGCTCTTTCCCGCTCTCTCCTCTGCCTCCTCCCCTCCTCCTCTCCCCTGCCCTAGAACTTCGCTTTACCAGCGCCATACCTCTTCCCCCTCTTCCCCCTCCCCTTACGCTCCTCCCCACCAAACCCCCTCCTCCCACCCTCCCCTCTTCCTCACCCACGCCCCATCCCAGTCCTCCTGTCCCACCGCCACCCCTCCTCTCCCTCTCCCCGTCCAGGGCCCCGACACCTCGTTCCCATCCAAATCCTCCCGTCCCCTCGTTCTCCCCCCCTCCCCCCCCTGCTCCTACAGCTACTTTCAAGTGTGGCCTCTGGAATCCCCGCTCCATTAAACTACCTTTCATCCTTGACCTTTCCCTTTCCCGCTCTCTCCTCCTCCTCGCCCTACGGAGACCTGGCTCACTCCTGAAGACACGGTCTCCGCCGCTGCTTTCTCCAGCGGAGGCCTCTCCTTTTCCCACCCCCCTCCAGACTCACCGGAAAGGGAGGAGGCGTCGGCTTCCTCCTCTCATCCCGATGCTGCTTCCGCACTATCCCTAGTCCCCCTTCCCTCTCCATTCCCTCCTTGGAAGCCCATATCATTCGCCCCTACCATCCCCTACAGACTCTTGTAGCCGTCATCTACTGCTCTCCTGGTCCCACCACTGACTTTTTCAACCACCTTGACCCCTTTCTCCCCTTCCTTCTCTCCTTCTCTCTGATCTCTCTTCTCTCTGATCCTTGGAGACTTCAACATCCACATGGATGTAAATAATAGTGTTGGTATTTGTTAAGCGCTTACTATGTGCAGAGCACTGTTCTAAGCGCTGGGGTAGACACAGGGGAATCAGGTTGTCCCACGTGGGGCTCACAGTCTTAATCCCCATTTTACAGATGAGGGAACTGAGGCACAGAGAAGTTAAGTGACTTGCCCACAGTCACACAGCTGCCAAGTGGCAGAGCCGGGATTCGAACCCATGACCTCTGACTCCAAAGCCCGTGCTCTTTCCACTGAGCCACACTGCTTCTCCCGGTGACTCCTCTGCTGCCCGCCTGCTATCGCTCCTCGACTCTGCCAACCTCCTGCTCCATCATACCTCGCCCACTCACCGACTCGGTCACACCCTCGATCTCATCATCTCCTACCGCTGCACTATCTCCTCCCTCACCAACTCTGAAATCCCTCTCTCAGACCATAACCTTCTCACCTGCCTCCTCTCTCACACTTTCTCCTCCTGCAAATCTGTACTACTCCCCCACAGAGACCTCCAGTCTCTTGATCCCATCCATCTCTCCAAAAGCATCTCTCCCCACCTTGCCCCCCTGATCAGGTCACCGCTCTCAACTCCACCCTCTCTACTCATCTCAACTCTCTCGCCCCCCTCTCCCTCCGCCGCTCTCGCTCCACTAACCCACAGCCCTGGGTCACTGCCTCTGTCCGCCTCTTAGGCTCCTATGCTCGGGCTGCTGAGCGCTGCTGGCGAAGGTCCAAGCACCAAGCCAACCTTATCCATTTCAAATTTATCTTTTCCTGCCTTAACTCTGCTCTCTCCTCCGCCAGGCAAAACTTCTTTTCTTCCCTCATTGACACCCATGCCCGTCACCCCCGCCAATTGTTCTGGACCTTTAATTCTCTCCTCAGGCCCCCTGTTCCTCCCCTTCCCCCATCCCTCACCCCCAACGATCTGACCACCTGCTTCATCACGAAAATTTACACAATCAGGTCTGAGCTCCCCAAAGTCACCCCTCCCCCTTCTGCCTCCCCCCCCCAACCCTCTCTCCTACTTTCCCATCTTTCCCTGTAGTATCCTCAGAGGAGATCTCCTCCCTCCTCGCCAGTGCCACCCCCTCCATCTGTGCCTCGGACCCGATTCCCGCTCACCTTATAAAAACCATCGGCCCTTCCCTCCTCCCTTCTTTAACGTCTATTTTTAACCGCTCACTCTCCAATGGCTTTTTCCTCTCTGCCTTCAAACATGCCCATGTCTCCCCCATCCTAAAAAAACCCTCTCTCGACCCCACTTCCCCTTCCAGTTATCGCCCTATCTCCCTACTACCCTTCCTTTTCAAGCTCCTAGAACGGGTTGTCTACACTCGCTGCCTAGAATTCCTTAACTCCTATTCTCTCCTGGACCCCTTCCAATCTGGCTTCCGTCCCCTCCACTCTACCGAGACTGCTCTCTCAAAGGTCACCCATGACCTCCTTCTTGCCAAATCCAATGGCTCCTACTCTATCCAAATCCTCCTTGACCTCTCAGCTGCCTTTGACACTGTTGACCATCCCCTTCTACTCCACACCTTATCTCACCTTGGCTTCACGGACTCTGTCCTCTCCTGGTTCTCCTCTTATCTCTCTGGCCATTCATTCTCGTTCTCCTTTGCAGGCTTCTCCTCCCCTTCCCATCCTCTAACTGTTGGGGTTCCTCAAGGGTCAGTTCTTGGCCCTCTTCTGTTTTCCATCTACACTCACTCCCTCGGTGAACTCATTCGCTCTCACGGCTTCAACTATCATCACTATGCAGATGACACACAGATCTACATCTCTGTCCCTGTCCTCTCCCCCTCCCTTCAGGCTCGTATGTCCTCCTGCCTCCAAGACGTCTCTACCTGGATGTCTGCCCGCTACCTAAAACAACATGACCAAAACTGAGCTCCTCATCTTCCCTCCCAAACCCGGTCCTCTCCCTGACTTCCCTATCACCGTGGACGGTACGACCATCCTTCTTGTCTCTCAAGCCCGCAACCTCGGTGTCATCTTTGACTCGGCTCTCTCATTCACCCCACACATCCAATTCATCACCAAGACCTTCCGGTCTCACCTTTATAATATAGCCAAGATCTGCCCTTTCCTCTCCACCCAAACGGTTATTGTACTGGTACAGGCTCTCATGCTATCCCGGCTGGATTATTGTGTCAGCCTTCTCTCTGATCTCCCTTCCTCCTCTCTCGCCCCACTCCAGTCTATTCTTCATTCCTCTGCCTGGCTCATCTTCCTGCAGAAACGCTCTGGGCATGTTACTCCCCTTCTTAAAAACCTCCAGTGGTTGCCTATCAACCTCTGCATGAAACAAAAACTTTTCACTCTAGGCTTCAAGGCTCTCCATCACCGTGCCCCCTCCTACCTCTCCTCCCTTCTCTCTTTCTACTCCCCATCCCGCACGCTCCGTTCCTCTGCCGCCCACCTCCTCACCGTCCCCCTTTCTCGCCTATCCCACCATCGACCCCTGGGCCACGTCCTCCCGCTGTCTTGCAATGACCTCCCTCCTCACCTCCACCAAACTAATTCTCTTCCCCTCTTCAAAGCCCTACTTAGAGCTCACCTTCTCCAAGAGGTCTTCCCAGACGGAGCTTCCCCTTTCCCCTCTGCTCCCTCTGCTGCCCCTCTACCCCCACTCACCTCCCTTCAGCTAAGCCCCCTTTTCCCCCGTCTTCCCTCTGCTCCTCCCCTTCTCCCTTCCCCTCCCCTCAGCTCTGTTCTCGTCCGCTCAATTTTATACATTTGTTATTACCCTATTTATTCTGTTAATGAGATGTACATCACCTTGATGCTATTTATTGCTATTGTTTTAATGAGATGTACATCCCCTTGATTCTATTTATTGCTATTGTTTTGGTCTGTTTCCCCCGATTAGAATGTAAGCCCATCAATGGCCAGAGACTGTCTCTATCTGTTGCTGATTTGTACATTCCAAGTGCTTAGTACAGTGCTCTGAACATAGTAAGCGCTTAATAAATACTGAAAGAACGAATGAATGAATAAATGAACAAAAAGTGTTCAGGGCCAAACCTGCAAGGCAAATTCTGCAGGACCCAAACTGGAACGAGATCGGTTTGGGGCCAAACCTGCAAGGCAAACTATGGTGCCCAAATTGGAACCAAAAGGGTTCGGGGCCAAAGCTGCAAGGCAAACTCTTGGGGTCTCAAAATGGAACCCCAAGGGTTTGGGGCATTACCTGCAAGGTAAATTCTGGGATGCAAGCTGGTACCGAAAGGGTTCGGGTCCAGCCCTTCAAGGCAAAGGCTGTAGGACCCGAACTCTAATCAAAAGGGTTCGGGCCCAAATCTGCAAGGCAAAGGCTGTGGAACCCATACTGTAATCAAAAGAGTTCGGGGCCAAACCTGCAAGGCAAAGTCTGCAGGACCAAACCTGAACGAAAGGTTTTGGGGCCAAACCCGCAACACAAACTCGAGGGGGCCCAAACTGGAACCAAAATGGTTTGGGGCCAAACCTGCAAGGCAAATGCTGGGGGACCCAAACTGGTAGCAAAAGTGTTGGGGGACAAAACTGCAAGCCAAAGATTCAGGGGGGCAAACCTGCAAGGCAAAAGGTGCGGGGTCCAAACTGGAAACAAAATGGATCGGGGCCAAACCTGCAAGGCAAAGGCTGTGGGACTCAAACTGAAACAAAAAGTGTTCAGGGCCAAACTTTCAAGGTAAAGGCTGCATGGCCTAAACTGATACTAAAAGGGTTCGGGGCAAAAGCTGCAAGGCAACGGCTGGGAGGAGAAATCTGAACCAAAAGGGTTCGGGGCTAAACTTGGAATGCAAAGACTGAGGGGGGTACACCAGCAAGGCAAAGGCTGCAGGGCCCAAAATGGAACGAAAAGGGTTTGGGTCCAAACCTGCAAGGCAAAGGCTAGGATGGCAAAACTGGAACGAAAAGGTTTGGGGGCCAAACCTGCAAGGCAAAGGTTGGGGGTGCAAAACAGTAACGAAAAATGTTCAGGGCCAAACCTGCAAGACAAAGATTGGTGGGTCAAAACTGGAAGGAAAAAGGTTCGGGACCAATCCTGCAAGGCATAGACTGGCGGGCCCAAATTGGAATGAAAAGCGTTGGGGGCCAAGCCTGCAATCACAGATTTGGGGGACTAAATTGGAAGGCAAAAACTGGGGGACCCAAACTGGAACAAAATGGTTCGGGGTCAGGCTCACAAGGCAAAGGCTGTGGGTTGGGGGTACAATCTGGAAGGCAAAGGCGGGGGTGCTCAAACTGGAATGAGAAGCGTTCGGGGCTCGGACTGCAATGCAAAGGTTAGTGTGTCCAAATGGAAAGATAAGGGTGGGGCCAGGGCTGGAAGGCAAAAGCAGGGGTTCCTAAAACGGAATGAAAAGGGCTCAGGGCCAAACCTGCAAGGCAAACGCTGCGGGGCCAAAACTGAAACGAAAAGGGCTTGGGGCCAAATGTGCAATACAAAGGCTAGGGGACCCAAACTGCAACAAAAAGGGTTTTGGGGACAGACGTGCAAGGAAAAGGCTAGGGGTCCCATAAAGGACCGAAAAGGTTTGGGGGCCAAACCTGCAAGGCAAAGGCTGGGAGGGCAAAACTGGAACAAAACAGATTTGGGATGAAACATGCAGGGCAAATGCTGCGTGGGCAAAACTAGAACGAAAGAGATTTGGGGCCAAACCTGCAAGACAAAGGTTGGGGGCAGGGGGGAGAGGCGGCAAAACTGGAAAGAAAAGCATTCAGGGTCAGGTCTTCAAGGTAAACGGAGGGGGGGACAATTTGGAAGGCAAAGGCTGGAGGTCCCAAAATGGAATGAGAAGGGTTCGGGGCCAAACCTGCAAGGCAAAGGTGCGGGACTCAAACTGGAAGCAAAAGCGGTTTGGGGCCGAAGCTGCAATTCAAAGTCTGCGGGCTCAAAGTGGAAGGAAAAGGGTTTGGGGCAAAACCTGCAAGGCAAAGACTGTGGGGCCCAAACTGGAACCCAAAGGATTCGGGGCCAAACCTGCAAGGCAAACTCTAGGGGTCCCAAACTGGTACCAAAAGGGCATTACCTGCAATGTGAACTCAGGGGAGGCTAAGCTGGTAACAAAAGGGTTTGGGTCCAGAACTTCCAGTCAAAGACTACGGGACCCAAACTGAAACGAAAACGGTTCGGGGTCAAATCTGCAAGGCAAAGGCTGCAGGACCCAAACTGGAACCAAAAGTGTCTGGGGCCAAACCTGCAAGGCAAAGGCTTCGGGACCCAAACTGAATCGAAAAGAGTTGGGGAGAAGCCTGCAAGGCAAACTCTGAGGGGGCCAAACTGAAATAAAAAGGACTGGGAGCCAAACCTACAAGGCAAAGGCTGTAGAGCCCAAACCTGAATGAATAGATTTCGGAGTCAAACCTGCAAGGCAAAGTCTAGGGGGCCCAAACTGGAATGAGAAGGGTTTGGGGCCCAATCTGCAAGGCAAAGTCTGGGGGACCAAAACTGGAACGAAAAGGGTTCGGGGCCAAACGTACAAGGCAAAGATTGGAGGACAAACCTGCATGACAAAGGTTGCAGGGGCCCAAACTGGAACCAAAATGTTTCGTGGCCAAACCCTGCAAGGCAAAGGCTGCGGGACCCAAACTAGAAAATGGTTTGGGGCCAAACCTGCAAGGCAAACTCTAGGGGGCCCAAACAGGAATAAGAAGGGTTGGGCGCCCAGTATGCAAGGCAAAGTCTGGGGCACCCAAACTGGAACGACAAAGGTTCAGAGCGAGACATGCTAGGCAAACCTGCAAGGCAAAGGCTGCAGGGCCTAATGTGGAACCAAAAGGGTTCGGGGCCAAAGCTGTAAAGCAAAGGCTAGGGGGGAAACCTGCAAGCCAAAGAGTGCAGGGCCCAAACTGGACCCAAAAGGGTTAGGGGCCAAACATGCAAGGCAAACTCTGAGGTGCCCAAACTGGAACCAAAAGTCTTTGAGGCCAAACCTGCAAGGCAAAGGTTATGGGTTCCAAACTGGAATGAAAAGAGTTTGGGGCCAAACCGGCAAGGCAAAGACTGCCTGGCCCAAAATGCAACCAGAAGGCTTGGAGGTCAAACCTGTAAAGCAAAGTCTGCGGGGCCCAAACCTGAATGAAAAAGGTTCGGGTCCAAACCTGCAAGGCAAAATCTAGGGGACCCAAAGTGGAATTAAAAGAGTTCAGGGCATTACCTGCAAGGCAAACTCTGGGGGGGCCAAGCTGGTACCAAAAGTGTTCGATACAGACCTTCAAGGCAAAGGCTTACTGGCCCAAACTGGAATGAGAGGGGTTCAAGGTCCAAGCTGCAAGGCAAAGTCTGCGGGAACCCAAACTGCTACCAAAACTGTTGGGGGCCAAACCTGCAAGCCAAAGATTCAGGGGGGCAAACCTGCAAGGCAAAAGTTGCAGGGTCCAAACTGGAACCAAAATGGTCCGGGGCCAACCCTGCAAGACAAACTCTAGGGGGACCAAACTGGAACAAGAAGGGTTCAGAACCCAGTATGCCACGCAAAGTCTGGGGGACCCAAACCAAAATGAAAAAGGTTCGGGACCAAACATTCAAGACAAAGAGTCGGGGGCAAACCTGCAAGGCAAAGGCTGCGGGGTCCAAACCTGACCGAAAATGGTTCGGGGACAAACCTGTAAGGAAAATTCTAAGGGGCCCAAACTGGACCTATAAGGGTTCAAGGCCAAACCTGCAAGGCAAAGGCTACAGGACGCAAACTGGAAGCAAAAGTGTTTGAGGCCGAACCTGCAAGGCAAAGGCTGTGGGGCTCAAAGTGGAAGGAAAGGGGTTTGGGGCACAACCTGGAAGACAAAGGCTCTTGGACCAAAAGAGAAAAGAAAAGCGTTCGGGGCATTATCTGTGAGGCAAACTCTGTGTTGGCCAAGCTGGTACCAAAAGGATTTGGGTCCAGACCTTGAAGGCAAAGGCTGCAAGACCCAAACTGAAACAAAACGGGTTCGAGGCCAAACCTGCAACGCAAAGGATGTGGGACCCAAACTGGAACCAAGAGCGTTCCGGCCCCAACCTGCAAGGCAGATTAGACTGTTGCCGATTTGTACATTCCAAGCGCTTACTACAGTGCTCTGCACATAGTAAGTGCTCAATAAATACCATTGAATGAATGAAAGCTTGCGGGGCCCTAACTGGAACGAAAAGGGTTCGGGGCCAAACCTGCAAGGCAAAGACTGAAGGGGCAAAACCTGCAAGTCAAAAGCTGAAGGGCCCTAACTGGAACGAAAAATGTTTGGTGTCAAATCTGCAAGGCCAATGCTGTGGGGCCCAAGCCTGAACGAAAAGGGTTTGGGGCCAAACTTGCAAGGCAAACTATGGGACAATACTGGAACTAGTGGGTTCAGGCTACACCTGCAAGGCCATTCTGGGGGAGTCAAACTGGCACCAAAAGCGTTTGGGGCAAATCGGCAAGGCAAACCCGGGGGCGGCGGGCACGGAAATTGTAACAAATAGGCTTGGGGGCCGAACCAGCAAAACAAAGCCTGCAGGGCCCATACCTGAAAGAAAAGGGTACAGGGCCAAACCTTCAAGGCAAACTCTAGGAGGCCCAAACTGGAACAAGAAGGGTTCGGGGCCAAGACTGCAATCACAGGCTTGGGGGGCTAAATTGGAAGGCAAAAACTGGGGGGACCCAAACTAGAACAAAATGGTTTGGGGTCAGGCTTGCAAGGCAAAGTTTGGAGGGTGGGGAGGCAATCTGGAAGGCAAAGGTGGGGGTTCCCAAACTGGAAAGAGAAGTGTTCAGGGGCCCGGCCTGGAAGGCAAAGATTGGGGAGCCAAATATGGAATGAGAAGGCTTTGGAGCCGGGCTGGGAAGGCAAAGGATGGGAAGCCAAGCCTGGAATGAGTAGGGTTCAGGGCCAGGTCTGGAAGGCAAAGGTGTGGGGCCCCAACCTGGAACGAGAAGCTTTTGGGGCCAGGCCTGGAAGGCAAAGGTGGGGGGAATTAATCGGGAAAGAGAAGGGTTCGGTGTCAGGGCTGGGAAGCAAAGGCGGGCTGGGGGAGGGGGCTGGCAAACCTGGAACGAGAAGGGTTTAGGGCCAGGCCTGGAAGGCTAAAACAGCGGGGGGGTCCATCCTGGAACGAGAAGCCTTCATGGCCATACTGGGAAGGCAAAGGCTGGTGGGGGGCAAACCTGGAACGCTAAGGCTTCGGGGCCAGGCTGGGAAATGAAAGGCTGGGGGGGCCAAACCTGGAACAAGAAGTCTTCAGGTCCAGTCCGAGAAGGCAATGGTGTGGGGGTACCAAACCTGTAACGAGATGGGTTCAGGGCCAGGCCTGGAAGGAAAAGGTGAGTGGGCCCAACCAGGAAAGAGAAAGTTTCGGGGCTAGGCCTGGAAGGAAAATGCATAAGAACCACATCTGGAAGGAGAAGGGTTTGTGGCCAGGCCTGGAAGGCAAAGGCCAGGGGGCCCAATCTGGAACAAGATGGGTTCGGGGCAGGGGCTGGAAGGCAAAGGCTGGGGACGCAGGCTGGGAAGGCAAAAGCTGGTGGGGACAAACCTGGATCAAGGAGGGTTCAGGGCCAGGCCTGGAGGGCAAAGTTCGGGGGCCCGAACCTGGAAGGCAAAGGCGGGGAGGCCAAACCTGGAAGGCAAAGGCTGGGGGTGGGGCAAAACTGGAACAAGAAGGCTTTGGGGCCAGGACCAGAAGGCAAAGGCAGGGTGCCCAACCTGGAGTGAGAAGGGTTCGGGGCCAGGTCGGGAAGGCAAAGGCTGGGGAGCCAAACCTGGAACCAGAAGGGTTCAGGGCCAAACCGGGACGGTAAAGGCCGGGGGCTGGGGGGCAGCCAAACCTGGAACAAGAAGGGTTCAGGGCCCGGCCTGGAAGGCAACAGTGCCGGCCGGGGAGGGGGGAGGGCGGTGGTCCAACCTGTAAGGCAAAGCTGGGGGAGCCCAAAATGGAATGAGAAGGGTTCGGGGCCAGGTCGGGGAGGCAAAGGCAGAGGTGCCCAAGCTGGAACGAGAGGCTTCTGCTGACAGGAGCTGGGTTGGAAAATGTCAGTTTTCTGAAGTCAAACAGGCCCTGACTCTGCAGGAAACAAGCCATGAACATCAGGAAAAGTCCTTTGGCATCAGGTTCACGGAGCAGGCGATCAGGTGATGATGCATAGACTCTTCCCCTGAATCAATCAGTGATAAGCTCCACTCGGGAAGTCCAACAGACACATAATTCCCCCAGGCTTTAACCACTTGATCAATCAAATTGAGATGGTCTAGAGTCAATCAACAGTACTTATTGAGTGCTTAGTGTGTGCTGAGCACTGGACTGAGAGCATGGGAGAGAACAATACAACAGAGTCAGTAGACATGTTCCCTGCCACAATGAGCTTACCCAGATGTTTGTAGCAGAAAAGAGGATGAGACATGACTTGGAAGTTCTCTTCAGTGAGGCGTAACACTCTCATTCCACCTTTCTGAATGCTCCTTTTGTTCCAGTGGTATTTGTTAAGCCCCTTATTATGTGCCAGGCACCGTTTTAGGTGCTGGGGCAGATATGAGCTGATCAGGTTGGAGCAGGTCCGTGTCCCACATGGGGCTCACAGTCTTAATCCCTATTTGAAGCTCGTTGAGGGCAGGGAATACAGGACTGGATTAACCAGTATCTATCCCTGCATTTAGTTCTGTAGTTGCAATGGTATTTGTTAAGTACTTACCATGTACCATGCACTGTTTTAAGCGCGGAAGTTGATACAAGCTAATCAGGTTGTAAACAATCCATGTCCCATGTGGGGCTGACAGTCCTTATCCCTATTTAGAAATGAGGTGACTGAGGTAGAGGGAAGTGAAGTGACTTGCTCAAGGTCACAGAGCAGACAAGCAGCAGAGCTGGAATCGGAAGCCAGGTCCTTCTGACCCCTGGGCCCAGACTGTCTTCATTAGGTCACACTGCTTAGCGCTTAAATGCCATTATAATAACAATAATGACATGGCTTCAGCTACTACATCAGTATGAATGACTCCCAAATCCATCTCTCCAACCATCTGCCGCGTGAGAGTGGGAAAAGCTTGTTCATTCCGAACAGTATCATAAAGTCATCAATTATGTTTCCATTCTATTATTTCCCCTCTCTAGAATTTATATTAATATCTGTCTCCCCATCGAGACTGTAAGCTCGTTGTGAGCGGGGAACCTGTCTTTCAATTAAGATGTATTGGACTCTCCCAAGTGCTTTGTACAGTGCTCTGCACACAGTAAGCACTGGATACCATTGATTGTGAATTTATCATGATTGTATAACAATTATAAAACTTCCACAAAGATTTGGATAGACTCTCTGCAGCATCCAGAAATACCGGCATCCAAAAAAGTGACTATAATAGGGTTATTTTGCCATTCAAAATGGGAAAAAAAAAAGTAATCGGAAGTCATGGAATTAGCTCCACACGGGACAGGGCCTGTATCCAAGTTGATACAGCAAGTTGATACAGCAACAAAAGGAGTTAAGGACCCAACCTGCAAGGCAAAGTCTGCAGGGCCCAAACTGGAACGAAAAGAGTTCAGGGCCAAACCTGAAAGGCCAAGGCTTCAGGGGCCAAATGTGAACAAAAAGGGTTCGGGGCCAAACCTGCTATGCAAACTCAAGGGGGTCCAAACTGGAACCAGAAGTGTTCGGGGCCAAACCTGCAAGCCAAAGATTGTGGGGGGGCAAACTCCAAGGCAAAAGCTGCGGGGTCAAAAACTGAACCAAAAGGGTTAGGGGCCAAATCTGCGAGGCAACCTCTAGGAGGGCCCAAACTGGAACAAGAAGCATTCGGGACCCAATCTGCAAAGCAAAGCTTGGGGGACCCAAAGGGGAACGAAAAGTGTTCGGGGCCAAATATGCAAGGCAAACAAACAGTCCGGGGGCAAACCTGCAAAGCAAAGGCTGCGGGGACAAACTAGAACCAAAGGGTTCGGGGCCAAACCTGCAAGGTAAACTCTAGGGGGCCCAAACTAGAACCAAAAGGGTTCGGGGCATTACTTGCAAGGCAAAGGCTATGGGACCCAAACTAGAACCAAGAGCTTTCTGGGTCTAAACTGCAATGCAAAGTCTGTGGGTCCTAAACTGGAAGTAAAAGGGTTCAGGGCCAAACCAGCAATGCAAAGGCTGCGGGGCCCAAACTGGAATGAAAAGCTTTCGGGGCCAAACCTTCAAGGCAAAGGCTGTGGTGCCTAAACTGGAACTAAAAGGGTTCGGGGCCAAACCTGTAAGGTAAAGGCTGCGGGACCCAAACTGAAATGAAACAGGTTCGGGGCCAAACCTGCAAGGCAAAGACTGGAGGGACAAACTTGCAAGGCAAAGGTTGCGGGGCCCAAATTGGAACCAAAAGGGTTCAGGGCCAAACCTGCAAGGCAAAGGCTGCAGGGCCCAAACTAAAAGGAAAAGGGTTCGGGACTAAACATGCAATGCAAAGGTTGCGGGGCTCAAACTTGAATGAAAAGGGTTCAGGGCCAAACCTGCAAGACAAACTCTAGGGTGTCCAACTGGAACCAAAAGGGTTCGGGGCATTACCTGCAACGCAAGGTCTGGGGGGTGGGGGTGGGGGCAAATCTGTAAAAAAAGAACGGGTTCAGGGCCAAACCTGCAAGGCAAAGACTGGGAGGCCCAAACCTGAACAAAATGGATTCAAGGCCAAACCTGCAAGGCAAAGACTGGGGGCCCATTCTGGAAATAAATGGGTTCAGGGGCAAACCTGAAAGGCAGAGGGTGCGGGGTCCAAACTGGAACCAAAATGGTCGGGGCCAAAGCTGCAAGACAAACTCTAGGTGCCCAAACTGGAACCAAAAGGGTTCAGGGCCAAAACTGCAAGGCAAAGTCTGATGTGACAAACCTGCAGGGCAAAGGCTACAGGGCCCAAACTGAAACCAAGAGTTTGGGACCCAACGTGAAAGGCAAAGGCTGCAGGACCCAAACCTGAACGAAAATGGTTGGGAGCCAAAAGTGCAAGGCAAACTCGAGGAGGCCCAAACTGGAACGAAAAGTGTTCGGGGTCAAACCTGCAAGGCGAGGGCTGGGAGTGCTGAACTGGAACGAAAAGGGTTTGGAGCCAAACGTGCAAGGGAAAGGCTGAAGGGTAAAACTAGAAGGCAAATACTGGGGGACCTAAACTGGAACAAAATGGTTCAGGGCCAGGCCTGCAAGGCAAATTCGGGGGACCAAACCTGGAATAAGAAGGCTACGGGGCTAGGCTTGGAAGGCAAACGTGCGGGGACCAAAACCTGGAGGGCACTACATGGGGGCCCAACCTGGTATGAGAAGGCTTCGGGGCCAAGCCTGGAAGCAAATGATGGGGGAGTCCAAACTGGAAGATGAAGGAGGATGGGACCAACCTGGAACGAGAAGGGTTTGGGGCCAAAACTAGAAGGCAAAGATGGGGGGTTCAACCTGGAATGAGAGGGTTTGGGGCCAGGCCAGGAGGGCAACGGCTGGGGCACCCAACCTGAAAATAGAAGGCTTCAGGGCCAGGCCGGGAAGGCAGAGACTGGGGGGCCAAACCTGGAATGAGAAAGCTTCAGGGCCAGGCCTGGAAGGCAAAGGCAGGCAGGCAGGGAAGGCAAAAGTGTTTGGTGGGCGGGGGCGGGAGGCGGTAAACCTGGAATGAGAAGGGTCTGGGGCTAGGCCTGGAAGGCAAAGGTCAGGGGGCCCAACCTGGAAGGCAAAGGCGGTGGGACCAAACCTGAAGGCAAAGGGAGGTGGGCCCAACTTGGTATGAGCAGTGTTCGGGACCAGATCTGGAATGCAAAGGCGGGAGGACCAAACCTGGAATGAGAAGTGTTCATGGCCATGCATGGAAGGCAATGGCAAGGATGGGGTGGCCCATCTTGAACAAGAAATGTTAGGGGCCAGGCCTGGAAGCAAAGGGGAGGTCGGGGGGCAACCTGGAATGAGAAGGCTTTGGGGCCAATCCTAGAAGGACATGGCAGGGGGCCCCACCTGGGACGAGAAAGGTTTGGGGCCAGGCCTGGAAGTAAATGGCAGGGGTGTCCAACCTCACAGGCAAAGATGGAGGGGGGGCAAACCTGGAACAAAAGGGGTTCGGGGTGCGGCCTGGAAGCCAAAGGGTGGGGGGCCCAACCTGGAATGAGAAGGCTTCGGAGCCAGGCCGGGAAGGCAAAGGCGGGGGGTGGGGCAAACCTGGAACGAGAAGCCTTTGAGGCCAGGACCAGAAGGCAAAGGCAGGGAAGCCAAACCTGGAACACGAAGGCTTCTGGCCCAGGCCTGGAAGGCTGTGGAGGGTGGGGTGTCCAACCTGGAAAGGAAAGGCTGGGTGGCCCAACCTGCAAGGCGAAGGCTGGGGGTGCCAAAACTGGAATGAAAAGTGTTCAGGGCCAGGCCTGGAAGGCAAAGGCAAGGGGGTCCGACCTGGAAGGCAACGGCGGAGCACTCCAATCTTGAATGAAAGGAGCTCAGGGCCAGGCCTGGAAGGAAACGGCGGAGGTATCCAACCTCAAAGGCAAAGGCGCGGGGCTGAACCTGTAACAAGAAGGGTTCAGGGCCAGGCCTGCAAGGCAAAGGAGGGTGAGTCCAACCTGGAAGGCAAATGCGGGGGGGCCCAACCTGGAACGAGAAGGCTTCAGGGACAGGCCTCGATGGCAAAGGCGGGGGGACCAAACCAGGAATGATAAGCATTCGTGGTCAGGCATGGAAGGCAATGGCGGGGGCGCTCCAACTGGAACGAGAAAGGTTCAGGGCCAGGCCTGGAGTCAAAGGGGTGGGAGCAATCTAGAATGAGAAGGCTCTGGGGCCAGGTCAGGAAGGCAAAGGAGGGAGGGCCCAACCTGGAATGAAGTTTAGGGGCCAGGTCGGGAAAGTGAAGGCGGGGGGGCCCAACCTGGAACGAGAAAGGTTCAGGGCCCTGCCTGGAAGGAAATGACAAGGGTGTCCAACCTCAAAGGCAACGGTCGGGGCCAAATCTGGAATGAGAAGTCTTCAGGGTTAGATCGGGAAAGCAAAGGTCGGGGGGGAGCAACCTGGAACGAGAAGTGTTCAGGGCCAAGCCTGGAAGGAAAAGGCAGGGGGGCCCAACCTGGAACGAGAAGGGTTTGGGGCCAGGCCTGGAAGGAAACGGCAGGGGTATCCAACCTCGAAGGCAAAGGCGGGGGCCAAACTTGGAACGAGAAGTATTCGTGGCCAGGCCTGGAAGGCAAAGGCAGGGGGGCCCAAACTGGAATGAGAAGGCTTTGGGGCCAGGCCTAGAAGGCAAAGGCGGGGACCTAACTTGGAACTAGAAGGGTTCGGGGCCAAGCCTGGAAGGCAATGGCAGAGTGGGCCCCACCTGGAATGAGAAAGGTTCGGGGCCAAATCTGGAATGGGAGGGCAACCTGGGATGAGAAGACTTCAGGGATAGGTCAGTAAGGCAAAGGCTGGGGGGCCAAAGTTGGAACACGTAGGCTTAGGGGCAAGACCAGGAAGGCAAAAGTTGGAGGGGGGCGGGGGGGGCAAACCTGGAACGTGAAGGCTTTGGGGCCAAGCCGGAAAGTCAAAGGCAGGGGGAGCAAACCCAAAACGAGAAGGGCTCGGGGCCTGGGCCTGGAAGGCAAAGGCAGGGAGGGGTCCAACCTGCAAGGCAAAGGCAGGTGAGCCCAACCTGAAATGCAAAGGCCTTGGGGCCAGGCCAGGATGGCATAGATTAGGTAAGATGTAAAGTTTAGGTTAGGGATATGTTACACTATAGAAAGGGATAGGCTGAGGGAAAGGTTAGGCCATGGCTAAAGTTTAAGTAGGGGAATAAATTATGCTAGGGGAAAAGGTTAGGCCAGAGGGAAAAGGTTAGGCTAAGTGTAAAGGTTAATTTCAGGGAAAAGCTTAGGCTAGGGGATAGTGTTAGGCTGGGGAAAAGGTTAGACTGGAGAAAAGGTTAGGCCAGGGAAAAGCTTAGGTCATGGAAAAGGTTAGGCTAGGGGAAAAGGATAGGGTAGGGGAAAAGCTTAGGCCAGGAGAAAAGGTTGGACTAGGGTAAAAGGTTAGGCCGGTGAAAGGGTAGGCTATGGAAAATGGCTGGTCTGGGGAAAAGGTTAGGTCAGGGAAAAGGTTAGGCCATGGTAAATTGTTAGGCTAGGGGAGAAGGTTACATCAGGGGAAAGTTTAGGCCAGGGAGAAAATTAGTCTTGGGGAAAAGGTTAGTCTCTGGGAAATGTTTAGGCTCGGGGAAAAGGTTAGGCCAGGGAAAAGATAAGACTATGGGAAATGGATAAGCAAGGGGAAAAGCTTAGGCCAGGGGAAAGATTTTGCAGGGGAAAGGTTATGCGAGGGCAAATGTTTAGACTAGGGGAAAAGGTTAAGTCAGGGAGAAAGTTAGACTATGGGAAATGGTTAGGCTAGTGGGAAAGGTTAGGCTAGGGTAAAAGGTTAGGCCAAGGAGAGGTTAGGTTAGGGGAAAACTTTAGGTTGGGGGAAATGTTTAGGCTAGGGGAAAAGGTTAAGTCAGGGCAAAAGTTAGGCTATGGTAAATGGTTAGGCTAGGTGAAAGGGCTAGGCAAGGTGAACAGGTTAGGCCAGGGAGAGATTAGACTAGGGTCAACCTTTGGGTTAGGGGAAAACTTTAGACTAGGGGAAAAGCTTAGGCCGGGGAAAAGCTTAGGTCAACACAAAAGATTAGGGCAGGGGAAAGGTTTAGGCCTGGGGAAAAGGTTAGGGTAGGGGAAAATGTTACATGAGAGAAAATGTTAGGCTAGGGCAAAATGTTAGGCGAAGGGAATGGTTAGGTGAATGGAAAGGTTAGGAGAGGGCAAAGGTTAGGCTAGGGGTAAGGTTAGGATAGGGCAAAAGATTAGGCAACAGGAAAGGTTAGGCTAGGGGAATAGGTTAGACTGTGGGAAAAGGATAGATTGAGAGAAACAGATAAGCTAGGGAAAAAGGTCAGGCGAGGGAAAAAGATTAGGCTAGGGAAAAGATTAGGCTAGGGGAAAAGTGAGGTTAGAGGAAAATTTTAGGTTAGGAGAGAATGTCGGGGTAGGGGAAAAGGTTAGGAGAGGAAAAAAGTAAGCCTAGGGGAAAAGGTAAGACTAGGGGAAAGAATAGGCTAGGGGAAAGGTTAGGCGAGGGGAGAACATTAGGCTAGGGGAAAACGTTAGGCCAGGGGAAAAGGCTAGGCCAAAGTAAAAGGTTAGGCTAGGGGAAAGGTTAAGGCTAGGGGGAATGTCTGGGCCAGAATGAAGTTTAGATTACAGGAAAAAGTTAGGCTAGGTGAATAGCTTAGTCTAGGGGAAAGAGTAGGCTAGGGGAAAGGTTAGGTTAGGGGAAAACATTAGGCTAGGTGAAAGGTTAAGGCTAGGGTAGGGAAAAAGGTTAGGCTAGGATAAAGGTTAGGATAGGGGTCAGGTTAGGCTATGGGAAAAGATTAGGCAAGGAAGAGGTTAGGCTAGGGGAAAACCCTAGGCTAAGGGAAAAGGTTAGGCCAGGGGAATAGGTTAGGCCAAGGGAAAAGGTTAGGCTAGTGGAAAAGTTAAGGCTAGGGGAAAAGGTTAGGCAGGGGGAAAAGGTTAGGCCAGGGGAAACAGGCCAGAGGAAAAGGTTAGCTCAGGGAAAAGATAGGCCAAGTGAAAAGTTTAAACTAGGCAGAAATGTTAGCCTAGGGGTAAAGGAAAGGGGTCAGGTTAGGCTTTGGGAAAGGGTAAGGCCAAGGGAAAAGGTTAGGCCAGGTGAAAAGTTTAGGCCAGGTGAAAAGTTTAGTCCAGGGGGAAAGGTAAGACTTCAGGAAAAGGGTAGGCTAGGTTTAAAGTTTAGGTTAGGGGAAAAGCAGATTAGGCTAGATGTAAAGGTTAGGTTCAGGGAAAAGGTTAGGCTAGGGGAAAAGATTAGGCTAGGGGAACAGGTTAGGCTAGGGGAAAGAATAGGCTAGGGAAAACATTAGGCTAAGGGAAAATGTTTAGCCTAAGGGAAAGGCTTAGGCTAGGGGAAAAGTTCAGGGTAGGGGAAAAGTTTAGACTAGGGGAAAAGGGTAGCTAGGGGAAAAGGTGAGGACAGGGGACAAGGTTAGGCCAGGGGAAACGTTTAGGCCAGGGGAAAAGGTCAGGCCAAGGGAAAAGTTTAGGCTAGGCACTAACGTTACACTAGGGCAAAGGTAAGGCTAGGGGACAGGGTTAGGACAGGGGAAAAGGCTAGTCTAGGGGAAAATGTTAAGTCAAGGGAAAAGGCTGGCTAAGCAAAAACATTAGGCTAGGTAAAGGTTAGGCTAGGGGAAAAGGTTAGGTTCGGGGAAAGGCAGGTTAGCCTAGGCATAAAGGTTAGGTTAGGGGAAAGGTTAGGCCAGTGGAAAGGTTAGGCTCAGGGAAAAGGTTAGGCTCAGAGTAAGGGTTAGGCCAGGGGAAAAGTTAGGCTCAGGGCAAAGGTTAGGGCAGGGGAAAGGGATAGGCTAGGGGAAAATGTTAGGCTAGGGGAAAACATTAGACTAAGGGAAGCGGTAAGCCTAGGGGAATAGGTTAGGCTAGGTGAAAAGGTTAGGCCAGGGAAAAGCTTAGGCCAGGGGAAAAGATTAATCCAGAGGAAAAGGTCAGGCAAGGGGAAAAGGATAGCCTAGGAAGAATGTTAGGCCAGGGAGAAGGTTAGGCTAGGGGAAAGGTTAGGCTACGGAATAAGTTTAGGCAAGGTATAAAGTTTGTTAGGGGAAAAGATTAGGCTAAGGGAAATTGTTAAGCCAGAGGAAAAGGATAGGCCATCGGTAAAGGTTAGGCTAGGGGGAAAGATTAGGCAAAGTGAAAATTTTAGGTTAGAGGTAAAGCTTAGGCTAGGGGAAAAGGTTATGCAAGGGGAAAGGAGAGGCCAAGGGAAAAGGCTAGGCCAGGGGAAAGGTTAGGGCTTGGGAATAGATTTGGCCAGCGGAAAAGGTTAGACTAGGGGAAAAGGTTAGGCCAGGGAAAGATGTTAGGCAAAGAGAAAAGTTTAGACTAGGGGGAAAGGTTAGGATAAGGGAAAGGGTTAGGCCACAGTAAAATGTAAGGCAACGGGATAAAGTTAGGCTGGGGAAACGGTTAGCCTTAGGGAAAATGTTAGGCTAGGGAAAATGTTAGGCTAGGGGAAAATGTTAGGATACGGAAAAAGATTAGGCCAAGGTTAAGCTTAGGCCAGAGGAAAAGATTAGGCCAGGTGAAAGGTTTTGGCTAGGGGAAAACGTTAGGCGAGGGAAAAGGTGAGGTGAGGGGAAAGGGTTAGGCGAGGGGAAAAGTTAGGCTACGGGAAAAGGATAGGAAAGGTCTAAAGTTTAGGTTAGGGGAACAGGATTGACTAGGGTAATGGGTTAGGCTAGGGTAAAAGATTAGGCTATGGGAAATGATTACATTAGAGGAAAGGTTAGGCTCGGGGAGGGGATTGGGCTAGGAGAAAATGTTAGAATAGGGGAAAAGTTAAGGCTCGTGGAAAAGGATAGGCCAGGGGAAATGTTTAAGCCGGGTAAAAAGTCATGCTAGGGCAAAAGGTTAGGTTGGGGGAAAAGGTTAAGCCGGGGGAAAAGGTTAAGCCAGGGGAAAATATTAGACCAGGGGAGAGATTAGGCAAGGAAAGGGTTAGGCTAGGGGAAAAGGTTAGGCTAGGATAAAGGTTAGGCTATGGGAAAAGATTAGGCTAGGGGAAAAGGTTAGACTAGGGGAAAAGCTTAGATCAGGGTAAAGGTTAGGCTAGGAGAAAAGGTTAGGACAGGGAAAAGGTTAGGCTAGGGGAAGAAGTTAGGCCAAGGAAAAAGGTTAAACAAAATAGGTTATGCGAGGGGAAAAGGTTAGGCCAGAGGGAAAGGTTAGGCCACGGGGAAAGGTTAGGCCAGGGGAAAAGGTAAGCCTTTGGGAAAAGGTTAGGCTAGGTGTAAAGGTTAGTTTAGGGGAAAAGCAGGATAGGCTAGGTGTAAATGTTAGGTTAGGGGGAAAGCTTGGGCTAGGGGAGCGGGTTAGGTTGGGGAACAGATTAGGCCAAGGGAAAGGTTTACACCTTGGGAAATGGTTAGGATCAAGGAAAAGGTTAGGCCAGAAGAAAAGTTTAGGCCAGGGGGAATGGTAAGCCTTCAGGCCCCTCTGCTCACCACCTCCTTCCTCTCTGTCACCTGTCACCGGGGACAAGTTCTTTCGGAATCGGCGCGGTGAGAGAGAGAGAGAGAGGTCGGGGATGGAAAACCTGAGTTTTGTATAGAATTTATTCCGTGGGCCGAATTGAATTAATTATTTAGACGCGGCAAATCGGCCTTCCCTTTTGGGGGAAACATGGTATTAGAGTTTCCCTAACGAGAGGAATACACTGGTATGTTACTTGGGTGTGGCCGGACGCCCGAGCCCACTTATGATTTACTCACAACATGGTGAGGCGGCTGGCTCCCACCATGTGCTCGACCCACCCAGGAGGAATCCACCTTTGCGTTAAATACACTTATGTGTTAAACACGAATTAGTTACATACACTTATGAGTTAAACCCAGTTATACATTACCCACTTATGGTTACTTGCACTTGGTGAGGCGGCTAGCTCCCACCATATTCACGTCCCCCTGGGGAGGCACCCACTTAGACATCAAATCCATTTAAACGTTACATACCCATGGTGAAGCATCTGGCTTCCAACCCCACATGCGCTCAGCAGGACGGAACACTCACCCATCCCACGGCTCCTCACTTGGTGCAGGCAGAACAGCCTTCTCATGCTCTGGACAGAGGGGACCTGCAGCCGGCTGCTGCAAGTCCAGTTCCTCTGCACAGAAGGTTAGAGGCAGCAAGTATTTATCACCTGTGCCCTTAGGCCATTCCAGTTTCCGGACTCAATTTATCCAATCTCTGCCCTCCCCCCTCCTCCTTTCCTAATTTGATTGGCACGGGGGCGAGGGGCACCTTCCGTATTGCCAGTTTGGGTTGTGGGGGTGGTGTCCCCCCTTACTTCCGCGTTCCTGCCTGCTGGCTCAGGAGGTCACGAGATAGCATTTGACCTTGAGATGGTCGGTACCCCAGGGTCACCTTGGGACACTCTCCTGCCATAAACTTTAACAATAATAATAATAATAATAGTAATAATGTTGGTATTTAAGTGCTTACTATGTGCAGAGCACTGTTCTAAGCACTAGGGGACTACAAGGTGATCAGGTTGTTCCACGTGGGGCTCCCAGTCTTCATCCCCATTTTACAGATGAGGTAACTGAGGCCCAGAGAAGTGAAGTGACTTGCCCAAAGTCACACAGCTGACAAGCAGCGAAGACAGGATTAGAACCCATGGCCTCTGACTCCCAAGCCCGGGGTCTTTCCACTGAGCCACGCTGCTTCTCTAATAATGTTGGTATTTGTTAAGCGCTTACTATGTGCAGAGCACTGTTCCAAGTGCTGTGGTAGATACAAGGTAATCAGATTGTCCCACGTGAGGCTCACAGTTAATCCCCATTTTACAGATGAGGTAACTGAGGCACAGAGAAGTTAAGTGACTTGCCCACAGTCACACTGCTGACAAGTGTCAGAGCTGGGATTCAAACCCATGACCTCTGACTACCAAGCACGTGCTTTTTCTACTGAGCCATGTTGCTTCTCTAATCATCTTTAATCATCCACACATGCACCCATTACCTTCCCTTAGAGGTGGAAACTCAGCTCCTCTACACCCTCCCTAAAGGAAGAACAGTCTTCATAGCCAGGTAGTATAAGAGGTTCTGGTAGGTAAAGTGACTGGTCCCTCTCTTCCCATCACCAGGGCCCCTTAGACATCCACCTCCAGATGGCTCTGAGTTAAGTTTAGGAAGCTCCTGCAAGATCCAGTCTGCTCATCATGTCTCATGTAGACCACATCCATCCCAACCCATCCCCACATAGCCTCCCACCTACAGAGTGGACATACCAGTGGTCTCCCGAACTTTAAGAGCCCTACTGAAATTGTTTCTTCTTCAGTAAGCCTTCCCTGACTAAAACGCACATCCTCCCCACGACCAGCCCCAGCACACACACACTTTATTTACCCTTTCAACTCACCCATGCACTTAGGCACACCCACCGAGCACCGAACTATGCACCCCAAAACAATTAAGTTTATATCCTTCTATTTAGATATTTACCTTACCTGCATTGCATTAATTGGGTCCTCCCCATTCAACTGATGCTGGACCTATAAGATTGAAAGGGAACTCTGGTAGGATGTGGGAGACAAGCATATCTTGAAGGTGTAAGGGAAGGAGAGCAGAAAAGTGAGGACAGATCTGTTAAGGTGGTGAGTCAGGGCTGCAGTGAACATGTCTGTTCATTCTGTTGTACTGTACTCTTCTAACCATGTAGTACAGTGCTCTACACATAGTAAGCACTCAGTAAACACCACTGATTAATTGCAGGAAGGAAGTGTCTCTTGGAATATTCCTCAGCCACAGAGAAAGGCTGGAGAACAAAGATACAGTTTGAGTGGCCAAGATGCCTTCTGAAATGGAATGTTACGCCCTTCACCCCACTATCCACTTCCCTCACAGGCACGAATAAAGTTGGGAAAGGGGGAAGATGATACCCCCACGTAGCCTGCTAATGACCCCTTGAAGGTAATTACCTGGCCCAAAAGAGCCCCTAGTAAGCAAGCCAGAAAACAGATTCAAAGTTACCCCAAACCCCACACCTCCTTCAACCCCAAAACGATCCTCTTATCCTCCTAAACGCCACACAACCTCACATTAAAAGCAACACAATCCTCATGCTCTGGAGGCTTATATAGGGCAGGGCAGGGGATGGGGCGGGGTCCAGCCTGACGTCAGTAATCCACCTGATTGGAAACAGGTGGGTTAGAGATCAGGTGTCCAGGGAGGAAGCCCTAACAACTTCATTGGAAAAGGGGAGGCTTTGGGAAAGATAGGGTAGGATGGGATGGGGAAAAGGGATAGGATTGGATTGAATGTCTAGCATGAAAGGATTTGTCCAGGGAAACACAAATTACAAACAGCTCTCCAAGGGGTCTCATCTCTGGCCTGACCCCCACTCCACCTTTCTTTCCTGTCTGAGTTCCCTCCTCACAGCACCTACATTCGACCTGCTGACACTGGACCCCAGGAGTAGTCAGAGCAGTCTGGCCCTGTAAAGCAGAAAAACCATCACTCTCCCCATCTTCAGAGCCCTCCTAAAATCACATCTCCTCCAAGAAGTCTTCCCCAACTAAGCCCTCATTTCTGCTATTTGACACAGAATGGAGTGAGAGAAGAGGAAAAGAGCTGATTTGGGTTTCATTTTGTGTATGTGTGTTGTGCTTTAATGTTTCATTGCTCTTAACGTGTATGTCTCTAGTCTTTCTCAGAGCTGGAGAAGAAGGTATAGTAGACTACAGAAAACCTAGTTTTTTTGAGGGGGTTAGGGGGTAAACACTGCTTCTATGTCTGAGACAACAGGACAGACTCGTGCTCCCCTTCTCCCCCACACCCACCTCCTGCTCCCTCCAAAACACAGGACTCACTGCAGAGCTCTCCTCTGGGTAGGAGGCAGTATAGATAGGGTCTAATGGAAGCAAAGTGTCACTGCAGCTTCTCCACCAGTCCTGATTGAGACACATCCAGAGCTGAGTTGTGGAACCTGACCTTAAGAGACACACGTGGATTAGTAAGGGGCCAGGTTCCCTCACCCTGCCCTTTGCCCTGCCCTCTGCTTGTGTCGCCAAGCCCTTCAGTCTTCTGCAGATTCTTCTGTCTCATAGCTGGAGAAGGAGTAGGAGATTGCAGACAACATAGGTTTCTTTGGCAGACACCATCTTTTTTCCCCCTCCTCCACCAAACATTAAACCTATCATCTGGAGAGGAGAAGGTTAAAGGCAGACCACCTCACTAAGATGACTGTAACAATCTGCCCTTATTTATTTATTTATTTATTTATTTATTTATTTATTTATTTATTTATTCACTTATTTAAATTAATGTCTGCCTCCCCCTCTAGACTGTTAGCTTCTTATGGACTGGGAATGTGTCTGTCCTGCGGGTACTCTCCCAAGGGCTTAGTACAGTGCTCTGCATACAGGAACACTCCATCAATCCAATTGATTGACTGAAGGTGCAGAACTGCATGCACACTGGAGAGAATTCAGTTTCTGGTACAATACCTGCCTTGTATCCTCCCAGCCCACACTGCCATGAACTCGATTTCAGGCAGCAATCTGCACAAGTCTGCTTCTCAGAGAGAAATAGGGGAGACACCCTGATCTCCAGATATTAGAATCCACAAACTTCCACAGTGAGCCCAAAAGCGTCCCCTCTCCGGAGAGTGAGGCTGTGCAGTGACCCTGTAGTCAGGACTGTAATCCCAGAGAGGCTTGCCCCATCTATAGAATTAAGGGTCCTGGGTCTTCCCAGTCTCTGGCAAATCAGACAGAACTAGCTTCCTGCACAGAGCTCAGGCCCCTATTCTCCCATGAGTGGCATCCACCTCATCACTCTTCTTCCCCCCATTATTCACACACACACACACACACACACACACACCCCACACACCTCACACTTCCCTTTGGGAATGCAATGCAGTCCATTCAGTAAGAGGGAAAATCTGGGAGTTGAGTCTGCACACAGCATAAGAGAGATGGTCCTTGAGGCTGAGGAGAAACACTGAGCAACTGCTCTGGAGAGATGTCCCTGGTCCCTGGAACCAGAACCACCCTCGGGTCTGAGAGCAGCAGCCTGCCTGGAGGCACTAATAAGAATTCTGGGCAGCTGTGTCTATTGCCACCTGGTGGCAACAAGCATTGGCCTGAAAGGCTGTCCTTCTCAATAGCCCCAGGGTGAAACTTGCTATTGTTCTGTGAGGCTTCGCCTCTCTCTCACCCCCCGGGTGGCACTGATCTTTTTTATGGTGTTTGTGAAGCTCTCACTATGTGCCAGGCACTTTATTAAGCACTGGGATAGGAAGAAGCCCATCAGTTTGGACGTAGTCCACCTCCCACATGGGACTCAAGTCTTAATCTCCATTTTAGAGATGAGATAACTGAGGCGGTGGAGAAGTGAGTTGACTTGCCCGAGGTCACCCAGAAGACAAGTGGCCGGGACTGGTTTAGGAGCCAGGTCCTTCTGATGCGCAAGCCCGAGCTGTAGCCACAAGGCGGCGCTGCTTCTCTCCTAGATGGTGATTCTGGGCGGCCTCGCCACTCTATCGCCACCTGCTGGTACTTTGCTTCAACAGCGCCGGTTCCCTCTTTGGGCCTCCATCTTGTCTATGTCGCCTCTGACTCCTTTTCCACGGTCTCCCTCTAGCCTGGAACTCCCTCCCTCTCCACATAAGCCAGACCAACTTTCTCCCTATCTTCAGAGCATTATTAAGGTCTCAACTCCGCCAACAGGCGTTCTCTGATTAAGCCCTCTTTCCCCCCCAGCTTCTTCGCCCTTCTGCATCAACACCCTTGTATCTGTAACCTTTAGACATCCGCTATTTGCCCTGCAGCATTTATGTGCATATCTGTAAACTATGCACTCAGTGTACAGAAGTGCAGTGGGTGTGAGCACACAGGGGGTAGTTAATGGTAATAATATTAATAATGATGATAAATAATAATTGTGGTATTTCGTTAGCACTTAAAATATGTCAGGCACCGTACTAAGCATTGGGGTAGATACAAAATGAATTGGGTTGGACGCAGTCCTTGCCCCACCTGAAGCTCATGGTCTCAAGACCCATTAGACAAATTAGGTAACTGGGGCACAGAGGAGTGAAGCAACTTGTTCAGGGACACACAGCAGACAAGTGGCCAAGCCAGGATTAGAACCCTTTACCTTTAAACTCTAAGGCCTGTGCTCTAGCCACTAAGGAGAGAAGGAGGTGAAAACATACTGGTGATTACTGAGCATGGACTGTGTGCTGAGAACAATAGGATGTGCTGGAGGAGTACGATACTGAGTTATTATGCTATATGCTAAGCACTTACTATGTGCCAAGCTTGTATCTATCTCAGTGCTTGACACATAGTAAGCACTCAACAAATACCGTAATTATTATTATCATTATTGTTATCATTATTATTAAGCAGACTACTACATCCTGCAGCTCAAAACCCTTAACTAACCCCATCTTCATATTCCCAATATTCCCGTTAGTCATTCTCCAGGAACTGGATGCCCAGAACAATGAAAGATTGGACAGAATTCGACCCCTGCACTCTTGCTGTAGAACTGAAGTCCACAAGGCTCTAATCTTCAAAGAGGAACGGGGTGACATGCTAATGCCACCCTGTCCTACTCCTGACACTAGACTTCTCCCTCCCCCCACCCCCCAGAAGCCACCACTGTCAAGGCCACAAACACCCCTTCTCTGGGCCTGAAGATATGCAAGATGAGTCTGCAGACAGGTCTGAGGGCAAAGGGAGGTTTGATCCATCAAGAGAATTAAGGGCCCCGGGTCTTCTCCGTTCCACAGTTGGGTCAGAAAGAACCAGTTCCCTGCACAGAGTCCCAGTTCTCATTTCCAGTACCAGCCTCTGTGCTGGGGGTGGCAGCCCTCTCCGCTCTCTCTTCTCCTCCGGAGATGAACTTGGAAGCATGGAAATTCAAACACATACGAATTAATCAACCACAAACAAGACCTTTCCATAGAGGTGGTGGCACAGTTCCTGGCTCTGTCACTCCACGAGGATTAGAGTTGGGAAATGCATTGTGGTGGACACGGAGGGGGTCCCCAGTTTGACAGGAGCTACCACTATCACAAGTGGAGGGGGTCCCCAGTTGTCGACAGGGGTGTGCAGGGCTCCAGGTCTGCTCAGTTGGTTAAGCCAAATCCAGCTCCCTGCACCGAGCCCCAGTTCATGAGTCCAGAACCAGCTTTCCTGCTGACTCTGGCAGCCCCCCCTCCTCATTACTCTCCCCAAAGCTAACCCCATCTTTCATGCATGCAAGCTCACATGCACACACACACTCCTTTGAATGGGCGTGAATTACAGAGCTCCATCTTTCAATGATGGGGTGCGTTTGGGAATTGATGTGACTACCCAAATGCAGGGGGATAAACCTCAAGGGTGGAGAGTTGTGATGAGCTGCAACTGCAGACGGAGCAGTAGTCTGTAGGATTCTCCCCTTGGTCATCCAGCCCCAAGCTGAAGTGTTCTGGAGGAGAAGATCTGTGGGGCTTTCCTTCTCCTGAGCTTAGGGCCGACTGGGCCCAGAATCAGGGGTCTTGGAACTCACCATAAATGCCTTCTCTGAAGATGGGGAAGAGGATCCTCAGTCTCATGGGAGAGAGGCAAAACTGGAACCCTCCATCCAGCTAATTAATTAAGCCAGTTCATTTCCCCCTGCACTGCACTTAGCAGGTCATCGGGTATTTCGATTCTGCTGCTTTGGATGCTTCTGCTGACACGAGCTGAGTTGGTAATTGTCAGTTTTCTAAAGTCAAACAGGCCCTGACTCTGTAGCAAACAAACCATGGACATCAGGAAAAGTCCTTTGGCAACAGGTTCACGGAGCAGGCGACCAGGTGATGATGCCAAAGACTCTTCCCGTGAATTAAGTCTTCCCGTGAATTAATCAGTGCTAAGCTCCACTCAGGGAGTCCAACAGACACACAATTCCCCCAGCCTTTAGCAACTTGATCAATCAAATCAATGGAATTTATTGGGCACGTACTTTGTGCACAGCAGTGGACTAAGAGCTTGGGAGAGGACAATAGAACGGAGTCGGTAGATATGTTCCCTGCCCACAGTGAGCTTAGAGGGATGGTCTAGAGTCAATCAGTAGTACTTATTGAGGGGTTACTGTGTGCTGAGCACTGGACTGAGCGCAAGGGAAAGAACAATACAAGAAAGTCCGGAGACATGTTCCCTGCCCACAGTGAGCTTACCCAGATGTTGGTAGCAGAAAAGAGGATGAGACATGATTTCAAGTTCTCTTCAGTGAGGAGTAAAACTCTCATTCCACCTTTCTGAATGTTCTTTTTGTTCCAGTGGAATTTGTTAAGCCCTTTATTATGTGCCTGGCATTGTTTTAAGTGCTGGGGCAGATATGAGCTGATGAGGTTGGACAAAGTCCATGTCCCACATGGGGCTCACAGTCTTAATCCCTTTTGTAAGATGGTTGAGGGCAGGGAATATAAGATTGGATTAACAAGTATCTACCCCAGCATTTAATTCTGGAGTGGCAATGGTATTTGTTAAGTGCTTACCATGTACCATGCACTGTTTTAAGCGCGGAAATAGATACGAGCTATTCAGGTTGTATACAGTCCATGTCCCACGTGGAGCTGACAGTCCTTATCACCATTGGAGAAGCAGCGTGGCTCAGTGGAAGGAGCCCGGGCTTTGGAGTCAGAGGTCATGGGTTCAAACCCAGCTCTGCCACTTGTCAGCTGTGTGACTGTGGGCAAGTCACGTAACTTCTCTGGGCCTCAGTTACCTCATCTGTAAAATGGGGATTAAAACTGTGAGCCCCACGTGGGACAACCTGATTCCCCTGTGTCTACCCCAGCACTTAGAACAGTGCTCTGCGCATAGTAAGTGCTTAACAAATACCAAATACCATTTTACAAATGAGGTGACCGAGGTAGAGGGAAGTGAAGGGACTTGATCAAGGTCACAAAGCAGACAAGCGGCAGAGCTGGAATCGGAAGCCAGGTCCTTCTGACCCCCGGGCCCAGACTCTCTTCGTTAGGCCACACTGCTTAGCACTTCAATATCGTTATAATAACAATAATGACATGGCTTCAGCTACCACATCAGTATGAATGACTCCCAAATCCATCTCTCCAAACATCTGCCGCTTGAGAGTGGGAAAAGCTTGTTCATTCCCAACAGTATTTTCAAGTCACCAATTATGATTCCATTCTATTATTATCCCCTCTCTATAATTTATATTAATGTCTCTCTCCCCATCTAGACTGTAAGCTCGTTGTAAGTGGGGAACCTGTTTCCAACTAAGATGTATCGGACTCCCCCAAGTATTTTGTACAGTGCCCTGCACACAGTAAGTGCTCAATACCTTTGATTGATTGTGAGCTTATCGTGATTTTATAACAATTATTCTGCTTCCACAAAGATTTGGATAGACTCTCTGCAGCATCCAGAAATCCCAGCATCCAAAAAAGTGACTATAATAGGGATATTTTGCCATTCAAAATTGGAAAAAATAAAAGTAATCGGAAGTCATGGTATTAGCTCCACATGGGACAGGGCCTGTGTCCAACTCAATTTGCTTACTTCCACCCCATCTCCTGGTACAGAGCCTGGCACATAGTAAGTGCTTAACTAATGCCCATATTATTAATAATGAAAATAATAATAATGAAATGGTAATTCAATACCTCTTCCCACTTCTTTTTATACTGTAAGTTCCATATTGGACAGGGACTGAGCCTGACCTGATAATCTTGAATCTACCCAGGGCTTGGTGCAGTGCTGGGCACATAGTGGGCATTTAACAAATGCCACCAAAACTATTATTATGCAGGTGGGGTTGGGAGCCAGCTAGCTGGTTTCTCAACAAATTTTTGTCCTCTCTCTCCTTCCCCTGCCTTGTTAACTAGAGGAGTGTGGTTTGGCTCCACAGACTGGACCTGGTCAAAGAGGCCACATGGGAGATTAAACAATAGGGTTTATTTTTCTACAGAAACGTTCTGGACATGTCACCCCCATCCTCAAAAATCTTCAGTGCTTGCCTATCCATCTCCGTATCCAAGAAAAACTCCTCACTATTGACTTTAAAGGTCTCCAACACTTTGACCCTTCCTATCTCACTTCTCTTCTTTCCTTCTACATCCCAGCCCACACACTCTGCTCCTATGGTGCTAATTTTCTCTCTGTGCCTCCATCTCCCCTGTCTCGCCGCTGATCCCCTGGCCCACGTCCTACCTCCCGCCCGGAACGCTTCAATATGACCGATTGATTCATTTGATTGATTTGGGCCTCCCTCCTCAAATCCGCCAATCTCTCTTTCTCCCTTCAAAGCCCTACTGAAGGTGCACCTCCTCCAAAAGGCCTTCCCAGACTAAGCCCCACTTTTCCTCAGCTCCCACTCCCTTCTGTGTCACCATGACTGGAGCAACTTTGCTCTTTCCCCCTTCTCCCTGCCCCTCAGCCCTTATGAATAAATCTATAATTTTATTTATATATACTGATGTCTAATTGCTGGTATTGATGTTTTCCCCTCGTCCCCCCAACACATACTCACACACACACACACACACACACTCACTCATTCACTGTGAGCCTGTGGTGGGCAGGAATTGTCTCTCTTTACTGCTATAGTATACCTCCCAAGCACTTAGTAAAGTGCTCTGTTCACAGTAAGTGCTCAATAAAAATTAACGAATGAAATTTATGCAGACCAATTTACCAAGCGCTTGGGAGAGTTTAACAGATCTGGTAGACAAGATCCCTGCCTTGGAGCATCTTACATGTTAGTGGGGAAGGCAGACAGTAAAAGAAAATTGAAGGTAAGCAGGATTTCTGGGGCACAAGTGCATTTGTGTGTGAGCAAGCATCCGCACACGTGTGCTCTTGAGCGCTATCTCTGCATGGGTGTGTACTTGTGTATTTTGAGTTATCTGTTTTGGAGTGCTTGCCTATGCATATGCCCCCATATGGTGTCTCCGTTCCCTGTGTGTGTGTGCCTGGTGAAAATTCCCTGTCATGGGCCTGGGAATCAGGTCAGGGGTTCTAATCACAACTCTAATCCTTAGTTGCTGTACTGCCTTGGGCAAGTCACTTCACTGTGTCTTTTCTCATCTGTAAAATGGAAATTAAGACAGAGAGCCCCATCTGGGACAGGGACTGTGTCCAACCTGAATTGCTTGTGTTACACCCCGCCCCGCCCCCCCCACCATTTGGTATAGTGCCTGGCACATCGTGGGCACTTAAATACCACAGTTAATCCCAACTCTGCCATTTGTCTACTGTGTGATCTTGGGCAGATGACAACTTCTTTGGGCCTCAGTTGTCTCATCTGTAAAATGGAGATGGAGACTGGGTGCCCGGTATGGGACAGGGATTGTGTCCAATCCCAATGGCTGTGTCATTATCCAACCTCTTGCTGCAGTGCCTGACATGCTAAACGCTTAACAAATACCACAATTATTATTATTGTTACCATTACTATTGAAAACCGAGTTAGTAGACATATTCCTTGCCCACAAGGAGTTGGCACAAGGGGAGATGGACATGAATATAAAGGATGGACATCCTGGCACATAGGCACTTAATACTCCAATTATTGTGCTTATTATTATTAGAAAAGGAGGAGGGGAAGCAGAAACCCAGAAAGATTGAGGCATACCACCAAATCACACAGCAAGTCACTTAGGTCACTTAAGATATGGCGGATTGATTCACTAGACTACCTGGGTAGTGGAACCTGGGAAACCTCCAATCTGAGCCCCTGCCCACCTCCAACCCCTTCTACCCCCTCCCTCTCTCTTGGGCCTAGAGGGTCCTGCCTTCCGCCCTAGCCCTGCCCACGAAACTACATAGGAGCAGGGAGAAATCTGAGACCTTCCAGGTCATGGGAGCCACATTCCTCTAGAGACCCTGAGTCTGGGTAGGGGGAGAGAGAAGGAGAAAAAGAGGGTGTCATCAACCCCCAAACGTGCAAGGCAAAGGCTGGGAGGCCCAAACTGGAAAGAAAAGGTTTCAGGGCCAAACATGCAAGCCAAAGATTTGTGGGAGGCAAACCTGAAAGGAAAAGGCTGCAGGGCCCAAACTGGAACGAAAAGCATTCGGGGCCAAACCTGCAAGGCAAAGGCTGCGGGGCCCAAAGTGGAACCAAAAGGGTTCGGGACCAAAGCTGCAAGACAAAGACTGGGGGTAGAAACCTGCAAGGCAAAGGCTGTGGGGTCCAAACCTGAACAAAATGGGTTCGGGGCCAAACCTGCAAGGCAAACTCTAGAGTGACAAAACTGGAAGCAAAAGGGTTCGTGGACAAACCTGCAAGGCAAAGGTTGTTGGGCATAAACTAGAACCTAAAGGGTTCAAGACCAAACCTGCAAGGCAAATGCTGCAGGACCCAAACAGGAACCAAAAGGGTTCAGGTCCAAATCTGCAATGCAAAGGCTGCGAGGCCCAAACCTGAACGAAAAGGGTTCAGGGACAAACCTTCAAGGCAACCTCTGGAGGGGCCAAACTGGAACAAAAAGGGGTGGGAGCCAAACCTGCAAGGCAAAGGCTGCAGGAACAAACCTGAACGGAAAGGGTTCAAGGCCAAACCTGCAAGGAAAAGGCTGGGGGGATAAAGCTGCGTGGCAAAGTTTGTGGGGCCGAAACTGGAACCAAAAGGGGTCGGAGCCAAACCTACAAGGCAAAAGCTGCAGGGCCCAAACTGAAATGACAAAGGATCGGGGCCATAGCTGCAAAGCAAAGGCTGTGGGGCCCACATCTGAACTAAAAGTGTTTGGGAACAAACCTGCAAGGCAATCTCTGGGGGGACCAAACTGGAAAAAAAAGGGTTGGGAACCAAACTAGCAAGGTAAAGGCTTTGGGACCCAATACTGAATGAAGGAAAAGGGTTCAGGGCCAAACCTGCAAGGCAGAGATTGGGTGCCCAAACTGGAAAGAAAAAGGTTCGGAGCACAACCTGCAAGGCAAAGGCTGTGGGGACTAAACTGGAAACTAAAGCGTTGGGGTCCAAACCTGCAAGGCAAAGGCTGAGTAGCCCAAACCTGAAAGAAAAGGGTTCGGGGCCAAACTTTCAAGGCAAAGATTGGGGGGATAAACAAGCAACGCAAAGGTTCTGGGGCCCAAACTGGAACCAAAAGTGTTCCAGCCTAAACTAAATTTTCTCTTGGCTAACCTTTTCCCCTGGCCTAACCTTTTCCCTAGTCTAATCCCTTTCCGTAGCCTAAACCATTTCCCTTAAACTAGCCTTTACACCTAGCCTAACCTTTTCCCATAGCCTAACCTTTCCCCTCACACAACATTTTCCCTTGTCTAACCATTTCCCCTTGCCTAACCTTTCCCCCTCACCTAACTTTTACCCCTAGTCTAACCTTTTCCCTGGCCTACTCTTTTCCCCAGGCCTAACTTTTTCCCTTAGCTAAACCTTTTCCCCTAGTCTAACAATTTCCCCTACCCTTACCTCTTCACCTAGACTAACTTTTTCTGTTGACCTAAACTTCTCCCTTGCCGAACCTTCTCCCTGGCCTAACCTTTTCCTCTATCCCAAACTTTTCCCTTAGCCTAACATTTTCCCCTAGCCATTTTCCCCAATGCTAAAATTTTCCCCTAATCTAACCTTTTCCCCAAACCAAAGCATTTCCCATAACCTAGCCTTTTCCCCTAGCCTAACCTTTTCTCCTTGCCTAATGTTTTCCTTCCCCTAACTTTTCCTCTCGCCTTATCTTTCTCCTGGCCTAATCTTTTCCCCTAGTCTAAACCTTTCCCTTGGCCTAACCTATTCCCCTTGACTAACCTTTTCCCCTAGCCTAATCTTTTCCCCTAACTTAACCATTTCCCATAGTCTAATGTTTTCTCTGGTCTAACCTTTTCCCCTCGTGTAACATTTTCCCCTTGCCTGATCTTTTCGCGGTTTTAACCTTTTTCCCTAGCCTAACCCTTTTGCCTAGCCTTAACATTTCCCCTATTCTAATATATTCCCCTAGGCTAACCTTTTCCCAAGGCCTAACCTTTTCCCCTAGCCTAACCTTTGCCCCCAGACGAACTCTTTCTCCTAGCCTAAGATTTTCTCTTAACCTAACATTTACAACTAGCCTAGCATTTCCCCTTGCCAAACCCTTCCCCTAGCCTAACCTTTTCCCCTAGCCCTAATTTTTCCCCTATTCTAACCATTTACCCTGGACTAACCTTTTCCCCTAGCCTAACCTTTCCCCTAGTCTACTCTTTCCCCTAGCCGGCGTCTTCACCCAGCCTAACATTTTCTGTTAGCCTAAGCTTCACCCTGGCCTAAACGTTTCCCCTAGACTAAACTTTTCCCCTTACCTAACTTTTTCCCCTGGCCTAACCTATTGGCCTAGTGTAATGTTTTCCCCTAACCCAACCTTTTCGCCTGTCCTAACCTTCTCCCTAGCCTAACCTTTTCCCCTATCCTTAACTTTTCCTCTGGCTTAACCTTTTCCCCTAGTCTAACCCTTCCCCTAGCCTAATGTTTTTGCCTAGCTTAACCTTTTACCTTGGCCTGTCCTTTTCCCTGACCTAAACCTTTAACCCAGCTTTACCTTTTCCCTTGGCTTAACATTTTCCCCTGGCCTATCCTTTTCCCCATAGCCTAATCTTTTCCCATGGCCTAATCTCTTCCCAAGCCTTACCTTTTCCCTTAGCCTAAACCTCTCCCTTAGCCTAATCTTTCCTCCTAGCCTAATCTTTCCTCCTAGCCTAACCTTTTACCCTAGCATAACCCTTTCCCTTAGCCTAAGCTTTTCCCCTAACCTAACCTTTACAACCAGTCTAACCTTTTCCCGAAGGCTTAACTTTCCCCTGGCATAACCTATGCCCCGGCCTAATCTTTTCCCCTAGCATAACCTACTCCCCAACTTCAACTTTTCCCATGGCCTAACATTTTCCTTAGCCTAACCTTCCTCCTAACCTAAACTGGACACCTTGTCTAACCTTTTCCCATAGCCTAAGCTTTCCCCTTTTCTAACCTTTAAGCCCTAGGCTAACTTTTTCTGGTAGCCTAACCTTTTCCCATAGCCTAACCTTTCCTCTTGCCTAACCATTTCCTCTAGCCTATCCTTTTCCCCAGGCTAATCTTTTCTCCTAGCCTAAACTTTACCCCTGGCCTTTCCTTTTCCCTGCTCTAACCTTTTCTCCTTGCCTAAGATTTCGATGACTTAAGCTTTTCCCTGGACTAACTTTTTCCCCTAGCCTAAACCTCTCCCCTATCTTAATCTTTTCCCCTAGCCTAATCTTTTCCCCATGGCTAATCTTTTCCCCTAGCCTAACCCTTTCCCCTAGCCTAAGCTTTTCCCCTAACGAAACCTTTACAACTAGGCTAACCTGTTTTCCCCCTAACCTAACCTTTACACCTAATCCAACTTTTTCCTGAAGGCTTAGCTTTCCCCTGGCCTAACCTTTTCCCCAGGCCTAACCTATCCCCCTGGCCTAACCTTTTCCCCTAGCATAACCTAATCCCTGGCTTCACCTTTTCCCATGGCCTAACCTTTTCCTCTGGCCTATCCTTTTCCCTTGCCTAATCTTTCTCCTAACCCAAATTTTACACTTTGCCTAACCTTTTCCCATAGCCCGACCTTTCCCCTTGCCTAACCTTTTCCCCTAGCCTAAACCTCTCCCCTAGCTTAATCTTTTCCCCTAGCCTAATTTTTTCCCAAGCCTAACCCTTTCCCCTAGCCTCAGCTTTTCCCCTAAACTAATCTCTACACTTAGCCTAACCTGCTTTTACCCTAACCTAATCTTTACACCTAGCCTAACCTTTTCCTGAAGGCTTAACTTTCCTAACCTTTCCCCCAGCCTAACTTTGGCCCCTAGCATAACCTTTCCCCCCCCTTAAACTTTTCCCATGGCCTAACCTTGTCCCCTGGCCTATCCTTTTCCCTAGCCTAACCTTTCCCCTAACCTAAATTTTACCTCTTGCCTAACTTATGCCTTCCTGGCCTGGCCCCGAGGCCTTTGCATTCCAGGATTGGCCCCCCCGCTTTTGCCTTCCAGGTTGGACCCCTCGGCCTTTGCCTTCCTGGCCTGGCCCTAAAGTCTTCTTGTTCCAGGTTTGGCCTTGCCACCTTTGCTTTCCCGGCCTGCGCCCGAACACTTCTGGTTCCAGGTTGGGCCTACCCACCTTTGCCTTCCAGGTTGCCCCCTCCCCCCAACGAACTCCCCAGCCTTTGCCTTCCAGGCCCCTCCTTGTTTGGCCCTGAACCTTCTCATTCCAGGTTTGACCCCCCCAGACTTTGCCTTCCAGGTTGGAGCACCCCCCCCCGCGCCCCAGCCTTTTTCCTCCAGGCTTGGCCCCAAACCCTTCTTGTTCCAGGTAGGGCCCTCCCCCAGCCTTTGCCTTCCAGGGCTAGCCCAGATCCATTCTTGTTCCAGGTTTAGCACCCCTGCCTTTGCCTTCCGGGTTGGGCCTCTCTACCTTTGCCTTCCAGGCCTAGCCCCAAACCCTTGTAGTTGCAGATTTGCCATACTGACCTGGCCCCCAGCCTATGCCTTCCAGGCCTGGCCACAAACACTTCTTGACTGCGGTTGGGTAACCCCAACTTTGCCTTCCTGGTCTGGCCCCGAACCCATCTATTCATTCATTCAATAGTATTTATTGAGCGCTTACTATGTGCAGAGCACTGTACTAAGGGCTTGGGATGAACAAGTCGGCAACAGATAGAGACAGTCCCTGCCGTTTGACGGGCTTACAGTCTAATCGGGGGAGATGGACAGACGAGAACAATGGCAATAAACAGAGTCAAGGGGAAGAACATCTCGTAAAAACAATGGCAATAAATAGAATCGAGGCGATGTACAATTCATTAACAAAATAAATAGGGTAACGAAAATATATACAGTTGAGCAGACGAGTAAAGTGCTGTGGGGATGGGCAGGGAGAGGTGGAGGAGCAGAGGGAAAAGGGGAAAATGAGGGTTTAGCTGCGGAGAGGTAAAGGGGGGATGGCAGAGGGAGTAGAGGGAGAAGAGGAGCTCAGTCTGGGAACGCCTCTTGGAGGAGGTGAGTTTTAAGTAGGGTTTTGAAGAGGGAAAGAGAATCAGTTTGGTGGAGGTGAGGAGGGAGGGCGTTCCAGGACCGCGGGAGGACGTGACCCAGGGGTCGACGGCGGGATAGGCGAGACCCAGGGACGGTGAGGAGGTGGGCGGCAGAGGAGCGGAGCATGCGGGGTGGGCGGTAGAAAGAGAGAAGGGAGGAGAGGTAGGAAGGGGCAAGGTGATGGAGAGCCTTGAAGCCTAGAGTGAGGAGTTTTTGTTTGGAGCGGAGGTTGATAGGCAACCACTGGAGTTGTTTAAGAAGGGGAGTGACACGCCCAGATCATTTCTGCAGGAAGATGAGCCGGGCAGCGGAGTGAAGAATAGACTGGAGCGGGGCGAGAGAGGAGGAAGGGAGGTCAGAGAGAAGGCTGACACAGTAGTCTAGCCGGGATATAACGAGAGCCTGTAACAGTAAGGTAGCCGTTTGGGTGGAGAGGAAAGGGCGGATCTTGGCGATATTGTAGAGGTGAAACCGGCAGGTCTTGGTAACGGATAGGATGTGTGGGGTGAACGAGAGAGACGAGTCACGGATGACACCGAGATTGCGGGCCTGAGAGACGGGAAGGATGGTCGTGCCATCAACAGTGATAGAGAAGTCTGGGAGAGGACCGGGTTTGGGAGGGAAGATGAGGAGCTCAGTCTTGCTCATGTTGAGTTTTAGGTGGCGGGCCGACATCCAGGTGGAGACGTCCTGGAGGCAGGAGGAGATGCGAGCCTGAAGGGAGGGGGAGAGGACAGGGGCGGAGATGTAGATCTGCGTGTCATCTGCGTAGAGATGGTAGTCAAAGCCATGAGAGCGAATGAGTTCACCGAGGGAGTGAGTGTAAATGGAGAACAGAAGAGGGCCGAGAACTGACCCTTGAGGAACTCCAACAGTTAAAGGATGGGAGGGGGAGGAGGCTGCAGCGAAGGAGACCGAGAATGACCGGCCAGAGAGGTAAGAGGAGAACCAGGAGAGGACAGAGTCCGTGAAGCCAAGGTGAGATAAGGTATGGAGGAGGAGGGGATGGTCGACAGTGTCAAAGGCAGCAGAGAGGTCAAGGAGGATCAGAATGGAGTAGGAGCCATTGGATTTGGCAAGAAGGAGGTCATGGGTGACCTTAGAGAGAGCAGTCTCGGTAGAGTGGAGGGGACGGAAGCCAGATTGGAGGGGGTCTAGGAGAGAATGGGAGTTAAGGAATTCTAAGCATCGATTGTAGACGACTCGTTCTAGGATTTTGGAAAGGAAGGGTAGTAGGGAGATAGGGCGATAACTGGAGGGGGAAGTGGGGTCAAGAGCGGGTTTTTTTAGGTTGGGGGAGACGTGGGCATGTTTGAAGGCAGAGGGGAAGGAGCCCTTGGAGATTGAGTGGTTAAAAATAGAAGTTAAGGAAGGTAGGAAGGCAGGGGCGATGGTTTTAAGAAGGTGAGAGGGAATGGGGTCCGAGGCGCAGGTGGAGGGGGTGGCACTTGCGAGGAGGGAGGAGATCTCCTCTGAGGATACTGCAGGGAAGGATGGGAAAGTAGGGGAGGGGGTCGGTGGGGGGGAGGGGAGAGGGGGAGGGGTGACTTTGGGGAGCTCAGACCTGATTGTGTTGATTTTCGTGAGGAAATAGGTGGCCAGATCATTGGGGGTGAGAGATGGGGGAGGGGGAGGAACAGGGGGCCTAAGGAGAGAGTTAAAGGTCCGGAACAATCGGCGGGGGTGACGGGCATGGGTGTCGATGAGGGAGGAGAAGAAGCTTTGCCTGGCGGAGGAGAGGGCAGAGTTAAGGCAGGAAAGGATAAATTTGAAGTGTGTGAGGTCGGCTTGGTGCTTGGACTTTCGCCAGCAGCGATCAGCAGCTCGAGCATAGGAGCGTAGGATGCGGACGGAGGAGGTGATCCAGGGCTGTGGGTTAGTGGAGCGAGAGCGGCGGAGGGAAAGGGGGGCGAGAGAGTCGAGATGAGTAGAGAGGGTGGAGTTGAGAGCGGAGACCTGATCGTCGAGAGTGGGAAGAGAGGACAGGGCGGAAAGGTGAGGAGAGATGCTATTGGAAAGACGGATGGGATCGAGAGAGAGGAGGTCTCTGTGGGGCAGTAGCGAAGATTTGCAGGGGGAGGGAGTGTGAGAGATGAGGCAGATGAGAAGGTTATGGTCAGAGAGAGGGATTTCAGAGTTCGTGAGGGAGGAGATAGTGCAGCGGATCTACTTCCAGCATGGGCGCCCCCAGCCTTTGCCTTCCAGTTTTGGACCCTCCCTGGCCTTTGCCTTCCAGGTTGGACCCCCTGGCCCTTTCCTTCCAGACCTGAGCATGAAACCTTCTCATTTCAGGTTGGGCCCCCCGGCATTTGCCTTCCAGGCCTGTCCCCAAAGGCTTGTCATTCCAGGTTTGGCTCCCCAGCCTTTGCCTTCCCGGCCTGGCCCCAAAGCCTTCTTGTTCCAGGTTTGGCTCCCCAGCCTTTACCTGACAGGCCTAGCCCCAAATCCTTCTCGTTCCAGATTTGGCTCCCCCTCCTTTGCCTTCCAGGTTGGAATCCCCCACCTTTTCCTTCCAGTCATGGTCCCGATCCCTTCTCATTCCATGTTGGGCCCCTCCCACCTTTGCCTTCTCTGGCCTGGTCCCCAATCCTTTTCATTCCAGGTTTGCCCCCAACGACTTTGCCTTCCTTGCCTGGCCCCGAAGGCTTCTTGTTCCAGATTTGGTCCTGAACCCCTCTTGTTCCAGGTTTGCCCCCCCCCCCCGCCTTTACCTTCCAGGCCTGTCCCCGAGACTTTCTTGTTCCAGGTTTTTCATCCCAGCCTTTGCCTTCCAGGTTTGGCCCTGAATCCTTCTTGTTCCAGGTTTGCCCCCCCGCCTTTGCCTTCTGGGTTGGGCCCCCCAGCGTTTGCCTTCCCGGCCTGGCCTCAAACCCTTCTCATTCCAGGTTTGGCCCTGAACTTTGCTTGTTCCAGGTTTGGCCCCCAGCCTTTCCCTTCCGGGTTGGGCCCCCCCACCCCCAGGTTTGTCTTCCATCCCTGTCCAGAGCATTTCTTGTTCCAGGTTGGGCACCCCGGCCTTTGACTTCCAGGCCTGGCCCCGAACCCTTCTTGTTCCAGGTGTGGCTCCCCACCTTTACCTTCCAGGTTTGGCCCTGAATCCTTCTTGTTCCAGGTTTGGCCCCCCGCCTTTGCCTTCGGTATTGCACCCCACCCCCCACGCGCCTTTGCCTTCCAGGTCTTTCCCCAAACCCTTCTCATTCCAGATTTGCCCTTCCACCCGGCCTTTGCCTTACAGGCTTTGTCCCGAACACTTCTCTTATCAAGTTTGGACCCCCAGCTTTGCCTTTCAGGCCTGGCCTCGATCTCTTCTTCTTCCAGGTTTGGAGCCCTCACTTTTGTCTCCGGACCTAGCCCCGAACCTTTCTCATTCAAGGTTTGGCCGCCCAGACTTTTCCTCTCATGTTGGACCCCCCTCTCCTTTGCCTTCTAGGCCTGTTCCCAAACCCTTCTCATTCCTGGATGGATGCCCCTGCATTTCCTTTCCAGGTTTGGTCCCCTGGCCTTTGCCTTCCCAGCCTGGCCCTGAACCTTTCTCATTCCAAGTTGGGCACCCCCACCTTTGCCTTCCAGGTTAGGCCTCCCCGCCTTTTCTTTCCAGCTTTGGACCCCCGCCTATGCCTTCTCGTTCCAGATGTGGCCCCACCGCCTTTGCCTTCCAGGCCTGGCCCCGAACCTTTCCCATTACAGGTTTGGCCCCCACGCCTTTGGTTTCCCAGTATGGTCCCTAAGCCTTAGCGTTCCAGGTTTGCCAACTCCCCACCCTTTGCCTTCCTGGTCTCGCCCCAAAGCATTCGTGTTCCAGGTTTGGTCCCCTGGCCTTTGCCTTCCTGGTCTGGACATGAAGGGTTCTCATTCTAGGTTGGGCCCTCCCCATTTTTGCCTTCCAGGTCTGGCCACAAACCCTTCTCTTTCCAGGTTTGTTCCCCCTGGCTTTACCTTCCAGTCCCGGACCGCCCCCCCACCCCCGCATTTGCCTCCCAGGCCTGGCCCCGAACTTTTCTCGTTCCAGGTTGGGGTCCCCAGCCTTTGCCTTCCAGACCTGGCCACGAATCCTCCTTGTTCCAGGTTTGGCCGCCCCCGCCTTTCCTTTCCCTTTTGGAACCCCCCGCCCCCGTGCCGCGTTTTCTTTACAAGCCTGGCCCGAACCCTTCTCGTTTGAGTTTGGACCACCCCCCCCCCCCCCCCGCCGCCTGTGCCTCCCAGTTTGGGCTCCCCCGAACTTTGCCTTCCAGATTTGGCCCTGAACCCTTCTTGTTCCAGGTTGGGGGCCCTCCCACATTTGCCTTACAGGTTGGACCCCTACACTTTTGCCTTGCAAGCCTGGCCCTAAAGCATTCACATTCCAGGTTTGGTCCCCCAGCCTTTGCCTTCCCGGCCTAGCTCTGAAGCATTCACATTCTAGGTTTGCCCCAAACAGCCTTTGCCTTCCATGCCAGGCCCCGAATCCTTCTTGTTCCAAGTTTGACCCTCCACCTTTTTATTTCAGGTTGGACCCCTTCTCCCGTCTTTGCCTTCCAGGCCTGGTTCTGAACACTTCTCGTTCTAGGTTAGACCCCCGCCCCCGCCCCACCACCTTTGCCTTCCAGGCTTGGCCGCCCTGCATTTGCCTGCCAGGTTGGGCCACGAACCCTTCTCGTTCCAGGTTTGGCACCCTCGGCCTTGTCTTCAAGGTTGGATCTCACCACCTTTTCGTTCTGGGCCTGGCTCCAAACCCTTTTCATTCTAGGTTTGCCCCCGCCCCGACCTTGGGCACCCCCTTCTTTGCCTTCCAGACCTGATCTGAATACTTCTCTTTCCAGGATTGGCTCCCCCGCTTTTGCCTTCCAGATTTGGCCCTGAACCCTTCTTGTTCCAGGTTTGCCCTCTTCCCCCCTGCCTTTGTCTTCTGGGTTGGGGCCCTCGGTCTTTGCCTTCCAGGCCTGGCCCCGAACCCTTCTCATTCCAGGTTTGGCCCCCGTCTTTGCCTTCCGGGTTGGACTCCCCCACCTTTGCCTTCCAATCCTGATCCCGAACCCTTCTCATTCCTGGTTTGCCCCCCACCTCACCTTTTCCTTTCAGGTTGGACCGCTCACCCCGGTCCCCCGCGCCCCACCGCTTAGCCTTCCAGACACAGTCCGAACCTTTCTTGTTCCAGGTTGGCCTCTCCCTACCTATGCCTTCAAGGTTTGACCTCCCTGCATTTGTCTTCCAGGCATGGCCCCAAAACCTTCTCGTTCCAGGTTTGCCCCGCCCACCCCCCTTTGCTTTCCAGGCCTGGCCACAAAATATCTTCTGGGTCCAAGTTTGGTCTCTGTGCATTTTACTTCCAGGCTGAGTCTGAACCCTTCTCTTTCCTGGTTGGACCCCCCCCCCCCCCGCCTTTGCCTTCCAGGCCTAGTCCCGAACCCTTTTCGTTACAGGTTTGGCCCCCACATCTTCGCCTTCCTAGACTGGCCCTGTAGCCTTCTCGTTCCAATTTTAGCCCCCCAGCCTTTTTTTCCCTGCCTGGCCCCAAAGCCTTCACGTTCCAGATGTGCCGCTCCCAGCCTTTGCCTTCCCTGTCTGGCCCCAAAGCATTCACGTTCCAGGTTTGACCCCCTGGTCTTTGCCTTCCCAGCTTGGCCACGAAGCCTTCTTGTTCCAGATTGGGCTCCCCCCAGCTTTTGCCTTCCAGGCCTGGCCATGAACCCTTCTCTTTCCAGATTTGTTCAGGGAGAAAGTTAGCCTAGGGGTAAAGGTTAGTCTTGGAGAAATGTTTAGGCTAGGAGAAAATGTTGGGTCAGGGAAAAGGTTAGACTATGGGAAATGGATAAGCAAGGGGAAAAGCCTAGTCCAGGGGAAAGATTTTGTAAGGGAAAGATTAGGCTAGGGGAAATTTTTAGGCTAGGGGAAAAGGTTAAGTCAGGGGAAAGGTTAGGCTATGGTAAATGGGCTAGGGGAAAAGGTTACACTAAGGGAAAGGCGAGGCTAGGTGAAAAGGTTAAGCCAGGGAGAGGTTAAACTAAGGGAAAACTTTAGACTAGGGGAAAAGCTGAAGCCGGGGAAAATCTTAGGCCAGCAAGGAAGAGGTTAGGGCAGGGAAAAGATTAGGGTAGGGGAAATGTTACATCAGGGAAAATGTTAGGTTAGAACAAAAGGTTAGGTGAGGGCAAATGTTTAGGCGAGAGGAAAGGTTAGGCAAGGGGAAAGGTTAGGTGAGGGGAAAGGTTGGGTGAGGGGAAAGGTTGGGCAAGGGGGAAAGGTTAAGCTATAGGAAAAGGTTAGGATAGGGCAAAAGGTTAGGCTAGGGAATAGGTTAGAATGTGGGAAAATGTTAGAAGGTGGGAAATTGGTAACCTAGGGAAAAAGGTTAGGCAAGAGAAAAATATTAGGCTAGGGGAAAGGTTAAGCTAGGGGAAACGTGAGGTTAGGGGAAAGTTTTAGGCTGGGGAGAATGTCCGGCTAGGGGAAAAGGTTAGGAGAGGGAAAAAGTCTAGGGGAAAAGGTTAGGCTAGGGGAGAGAATAGGCTAGGGGAAAGGTTAGGCTAGGGGAAAGGTTAGGCTAGGGGAAAAGACCAGGGGAAAAGGTAAGGCCAGGGAGAAGGTTAGGCCAGGGAGATGGTTAGGTCAGGGGAATAGGTTAGGCCAGGGAAATGGATAGGCCAAGGGAAACGGTTAGGCTAGGGTCAAGATAGGCTATGTAAAAAGGTGAGGCTATGGGAAGAGGTTAGGTCAGGGGAAAAGGGCAGCCTAGGGGAATAGGTTAGGCTAGGAGAAAAATTAAGGCTAGGGGAAAAGTTTAGGCCAGAGTGAAGTTTAAGTTAGCAGAAAAAGTTAGGCTAGGTGAAGAGGTTAGGCTAGGGGAAAGAGTAGACTAGGGGAAAGGTTAGGCTAGGGGAAGACATTAGTCTAGGTGAAACGTTAAGGTTAGGGGAAAAGTTTAGGCGGGAGAAAAGCTTAGGCGGGGGAAAAGGTTAGATGGGGGAAACAAGCCAGGGGACAAGGTTATCTCAGAGAAAAGGAGAGGCCAAGTTAAAAGGTTATTCTAGGCAAAAATGTTAGGTTAGGGGAAAGGATAGGATAGGGGTCAGGTTAAGCTTTGGGAAAAGATTAGGCCATGGGAAAAGGTTAGACTAGAGCTTAGTCTGAAGGAAAAGGTTAGGCTAGGTGAAATGGCTAGGTCGGGGAAATAGGTTAGGTCAGGGAAAAGGATAGGCCAAGGGAAATGGTTAAGCTAGGGGAAAAGGTTAGGCAAAGGGTAAAGGTTAGGCTAGGGGAAAAGGTTAGGCTAGGGGAAACGTTCATTTAGGGGAAAATATTAGGCATGGGGAGAATGTGGAGGTAAGAGAAAAAGTTTGACTAGTGTAAAATTTTAGGCCCTGGAAAAATTTAGTCCAGCGGAAAAAGTTAGGCCTGGGAAAAGGTTAGGCTGGGAAAAAGCTTGGGCCAGGAGAAAAGGTTAGGCCAGGGGAAAAATTTACATCTGGGGAAAAGGTTAGGCTAGGGGAAAAGGTTATATCAGGGGAAAGGATAGGCCGAGGGAAAAAGTTAGTCTATGAAAAAACATTTGGCTATGGGAAAGGTTAGGCTATGGGAAAGGTTAGGCTATGGGAAAAGGTTAGGCTATGGGAAAAGGTTAGGCCAGAGGAAGAGGGTAGGCTAAGACAAAAGGTTAGGCCAGGGGAAAAGGTTAGGCTAGGGGAAAAGGTTAGTCTAGGGGAAAATGTTAAGCCAAGGGAAAAGGTCAGGCTAGGCAAAAAAGTTAGACTAGAGGAAATGGTTAGGCCAGGGGAAACGTTTAGGCTGGGGAAAGCGTTAGGCTATGGGAAAGGTTTAGGTTAGGTGAAAAGCTTAGGCCGCAGAAAAGGTTAGGCTAGGGGATAAGGTTAGACCGGGGAAAATTTGAGCCAGGGGAAAGGGTTAGGCCAGGGGAGAGGTTTAGGCACAGGGAAAAGGTGAGGATGGGGTAAAGGTTAGGCCAGGGGAATAGGTAAAGCTAGGGGAATGTTTAGGCTAAGTGAAAGAATAGGATAGGGAAAGCGTTAGGCTAAGGGAAAAGTTTAGGCTAGGGGAAACGTTTAGGTTAGGGGAAAATGTTAGTACAGGGAGAAGGTTAGGCTAACGGAAAAGGTTAGCCTAGCATAAAGGTTGGGGTAGGGGGTCAGGTTATTGTATGATAAAAGGTTAGGCAAGGGGAAAAGTTTAGGCTAGGGGAAAAGGTTAGGTGAAGGGAAAGGTTAGGCTAGGGGAAAATGTTAGGTGAGGGAAAAAGTTCAAGCTAGGGGAAAATGTTAGGTGAGGGGAAAAGGTCAGGCTAGGGGAAAAGGTTAGGCTAGGGGAAAAGGTTAGGCTAGGGGAAAAGGTTAGGCTAGGGGAAAAATTGGGCTGAGGAAATATTAGGCTAGGGGAAACGTTAGGTTAGGGGGAAATATTTGGCTAAGGGAGAAAGTTGGGGAAAGGGAAATGGTTAGGAGGGGGAAAAGGTTAGAATAGGGGAAAAGGTTAGGTCATGGGAAATGATAGGGAAAGGGAAAAGGTTAGGCTAGGATAAAGTTTAGGCTAGGTGTCAGGTAAGGCCATGGGAAGTGGTGAGGCCAACGGAAGAGGTTTGGCCAAGGGAAGAGTTTAGGGTAGGGGAATAGGTTAGGCTAGGGGAATAGGTTAGGCCAGGGGAAAAGGTTAGGCCAGGGGAAAAGGTTAGGACAGGGGAAAAGGTTAGGCTACGGGAAAAGATTAGGCTAGGGAAAAGGATAGTCCAGAGGCAAAGGTCAGGCCAGGGGGAAAGGTAAGCCTTTGGAAAAAGGTTAAGCTATGTGTAAAGGTTAGGTGAGGGGAAAAGCAGGTTAGGCTATGTGTAAAGGTTAGTTGGTGTAAAGGTTAGATAGGGGAAAAGCTTGGGCTAGGGGAAAGGGCTAGGCTAGGGTAAAAGGTTAGGCTACGGGAAAAAGTTAGGCCAGGGCAAAGGTTTACACCTTGGGAAATGATTAGGCTAAGGGAAAAGTTAGGCCAGGGGAAAAGCTTAGGCCAGGAGGATAGGTAAGCCTTCAGGAAAAAAAGCTCCTCCCTCTTGGCTTCAAAGCTTTCCGTCACCTTTCCCCCTCCTACCTCACCTCCCTACTCTCTTTCAACTGCCCACCCCATACACTCCGCTCCTCTACTGCTGACCTCCTCACTGTCCCCCGTTCACGCCTATCATGTCGTCGACCCCTGGCCCACGTCCTACCGCTGTCCTGGAATGCCCTCCCTCCTCACATCTGCCAAACTAACTCTCTTCCCCTCTTCAAAGCCTTACTGAGAGCTCACCTCCTCCAAGGGGCCTTCCCAGTCTGAGCTCCCCCCTTCTCCCTCCCCTCCCTACCTCACCCTCTGCTCATCCACCTTCTCCCGTTCCCCTCGCCTGAGCACTGTCCTCATTTGTATATATTATTTATTACCCTATTTATTCTGTTAACGAGGTGTACATCCCCTTGATTCTATTTATCATGATAATGTTATCTTTTTTTGTTTTGTTCTGTTTTGCTTTGCTGTCTGTCTCCCCCAATTAGACTGTGAGCCCATCAGTGGGCAGGGGATGTCTCTATCTGTTGCCGAATTGTACATTCCAAGCGTTTAGTACAGTGCTCTGCACATAGTAAGCGCTCAATAAATACTATTGAATGAAAAGGTTAGGCTAGGTGTAAAGTTTAGGTTAGAGGAAAAGCAATTAGGCTAGGTGTAAAGGTTAGGTTCAGGTAAAAGCTTAGACTAGGGGATAGGGTTAGGCTAGGGGAAAAAGGTTAGGCTGGGGAAAAGCTTAGGTCATGGAAAAGATTAGGCTAGGGGAAAAGGTTAGGCTGGGGAAGGTTAGGCTATGGAAAATGGTTGGTCTGGGGAAAAACGTTAGGTCAGGGAAAAAGTTAGGCTATGGTAAATTGTTAGGCTAGAGGAAAAGGTTACACTAGGGGAAAAGGTTAGGTCAGGGAGAAAGTTAGTCTTGGGGAAAAGGTTAGTTTTGGGGAAATGTTTTGGCGGGGGGCAAAGGTTAGGCCCTGGAAAAGGTTAGACTATGGGAAATGGATAAACAAGGGGAATAGCTTAGGCCAGGGGAAAGATTATGCAAGGGAAATGTTAGGCTAGAGGAAATGTTTAGGCTAGAGGAAGAGGTTAAGTCAGGGAAAAGGTTAATAATAATAATGTTGGTATTTGTTAAGCGCTTACTATGTGCCGAGCACTGTTCTAAGCGCTGGGGTAGACACAAGGGAATCAGGTTGTCCCACGTGGGGCTCACAGTCTTAATCCCCATTTTACAGATGAGGTAACTGAAGCACCGAGAAGTGAAGTGACTTGCCCAAAGTCACACAGCTGACAAATGGCCGAGCTGGGATTTGAACCCATGACCTCTGACTCCAAAGCCCGTGCTCTTTCCACTGAGCCACGCTGCTTCTCTAAAAGGTTAGGCTATGGTAAATGGTTAGGCTAGGGGAAAAGGTTAGCCCAGGGAGAAGGGTAGAGTAGGGGAAAACCTTAGGCTAGGGGAAAAACCTGGGCCATGGAAAAGCTTAGGCCAGCCAAAAAAGTTAGGGCAGGGGAAAGGTTTAGGGCATGGGAAAGGTTTAGGGTAAGAGAAAATGTTACATCAGGGATAATGTTAGGCTAGAGCAAAAGGCTAGGCGAGGGGAAAGGTTAGGTGAGGGGAAAGGTTAGGCGAGGGGAAAGGTTAGGCAAGGGGGAAAGGTTGGGCAAGGGGAAAAGTTGGGCAAGGGGAAAGGTTGGGCAAGGGGGAAAGGTTGGCGAGGGGAAAGGTTAGGCAAGGGTAAAATTTTAGGTGAGGAACAGGTTAGGCTACAGAAAGGGATTAAGCAAAAGGGAAATGTTAGGGAAAAGGTTAGGCTAGGGGAAAGGATAGGCCAGGGGAAAGGTAAGCCTATGGGAAAAGGTTAGGATAGGTAATAATAATGTCTGTATTTGTTAAGCGCTTACTATGTGCAGAGCACTGTTCTAAGCGCTGGGGTAGACACAGGGGAATCAGGTTGTCCCACGTGGGGCTCACTGTCTTCATCCCCATTTTACAGATGAGGTAACTGAGGCACAGAGAAGTTAAGTGACTTGCCCACAGTCACACAGCTGACAAGTGGCAGAGCTGGGATTCGAACTCATAACCTCTGACTCCAAAGCCCATGCTCTTTCCACTGAGCCACGCGGGTGCAAAGGTTAGGTTGGGGGAAATGCAGGATAGGCTAGGTGTAAATGTTAGGTTAGGGGAATAGTTTGGGCTAGGGGAAAGGGTTAGGCTAGGGGAAAACATTAGGCTAGGCGAAAAGGTTACATCAGGGAAAAGGTTAGGCTAGGGTTACAGGTTAGGCAAGGGGAGAGGTCAGGATAGGGGGAAGGTTAGGCCATGTGAAAAGATTATGCAAGGTGTAAAGTTTATGTTAGGGGAATGGTTAGGCTAGGGAAAAGGAAAGGCCAGGGAAAAGGTTAGGACATGGGAAAAGTTTAAGTCAGGGAATAGGTTAGGCCAGGTGGCAAGGTTAGGCCAGGGGGAAAGGTAAGCCTTTGGGAAAAGGTTAGGCTAGGTGTAAAGGTTAGATTAGGGGAAAAGCAGGTTAGGCTAGATGCAAAGGTTAGGCCGGGGGAAAAGGTTAGGCCAGGGGAAAAGGTTGGGCTAAGGGACAGGTTAGGCTAAGGGAAAAGAATAGGGTAAGGGAAAAGGTTAGGCTAGGGAAAAGGTTAGGCTAGGGGAAAAGGTTACTCTTGGGGTAAAGTTTAGGCAATGGAAAAGGTTAGGCTAGGTGAAGAGGTTAGCCTAGGGGAAAGGATAGGCCAAAGGATAAGGTTAGGCTAGGGAAAAAGGTTAGCCTAGGGAAAAGGATAGGCCAAGGGATAAGGTTAGGCTAGGTGAAAGGTAAGACCAGGGGAAAAGGTTAGTCTAGGGCAAAAGGTTAGGCTAGTTATAAAGTTTGGTTAGGGGAAAAGTTAAGGCTAAGGAAAAAGGTTAGGGTAGGCGAAAATCTAGGTTAGGGGAAATGGTTAAGTTAGGGGAATAGATTAATAATAATAATAATAATGTTGGTATTTGTTAAGCGCTTACTATGTGCCGAGCACTGTTCTAAGCGCTGGGGTAGACATAGGGGAATCAGGTTGTCCCACGTGGGGCTCACAGTCTTAATCCCCATTTTACAGATGAGGGAACTGAGGCACAGAGAGGTTAAGTGACTTGCCCACAGTCACACAGCCGACAAGTGGCAGAGCTGGGATTCGAACTCATGAGCCCTGACTCCAAAGCCCGTGCTCTTTCCACTGAGCCATGCTGCTTCTCCATGATTAGGCCATGGGATAAATTTATGCCGGGAAAAGGGTTATGTGAGGGGAACAGGATAGCCTAGGGGAAACGTTAGGACAGGGGATAGGTTGGGCTCAGTGTAAAGATTAGGCTAGGGGAAAACCATAGCCTAGGGGAAAGGGTAGGGCTAGGGGAAAAGGTTATGCTAAGGGAATAGGTTAGGCTAGGTGAAAGGCCGGGGAAAACCTTAGGTCAGGGGAAAAGGTTAGACCAGAGGTAAAGGTCAGGCAAGGGGAAAAGGTAAGCCTAGGGAGAATGTTAGGCCAGGGAGAAGGTTAGTCTAGGGGAAAGGTTAGGCTACGGGGTAGGTTTAGGCAAGGTGTAAAGTTTACGTTAGGGGAAAAGATTGGGCTAAGGGAAAACGTTCGGCCAGGGAAAGGGATAGGCCATTGGAAAAGGTTAGGCAAGGGAAAAGATTTGGCTAGGGATAAAGATTAGGCTAGGGGAAAAGCTTAGGCCAGGGAAGGGCTTAGGCTATAGAAAATGGATAAGCCAGGGGAATGGGTTAGACCAGGGGAAAGATTAGTTAGGGAGAGGTTAGGCTAGGGGAAAAGGTATGGCTAGGAGAAAAGGTCAGTCCTGGGAAAAGGTTAGGCCAGGGGAAAAGGTTAGGCTAGGCAGAGTGTTAGGCCAGGGAGAAGGTTAGACTAGGGGAAAGGTTAGGCTAGGGGATAAGTTTGGGCAAGGTGTAAAGTTTAAGTTAGGGGAAAAGATTAGGTCAGGGACAAGGTTAGGCCAGGGGAAAATGTTAGGCCAGGGGAAAAGATTAGGTCAGGGACAAGGTTAGGCCAGGGGAAAAGCCTAGGGTGGGAGAAAACATTAGGCTAGGTAAACATGTGAGGCTATGGGAAATGGTTAAGCCAAGGGAAAAAACTAGGCGAAGGAAAAGGGTAGGCCAAAGGCAAAGATTAGGCCAGGGGAAAGGATAGGCCAATAAAAAAGGTTAGGCTAGGGGAAAGGTTAGGCTTTGAGAAAAGGTTTGGCCAGGGAAAAAAGTTAGGCTAGGGGAGGGGTTTAGGCTAGGGAAAGATGTAAGGCAAAGAGAAATGTTTAGGCTAGGGGAAAAGGTTAGGATGGGGAAAGGGTTAGACCACTGTAAAATGTTAGGCCATGGGAAATGTTTAGGCTATGGGAAATGTTTAAGCAATGCGATAAGGTTAGGCTGGGGAAACGTTTAGGTTAGGGAAAATGTTAGGCCAGGGGAAAAGGTTAGGATACGGAATAAGGTTTGACTGGGCTTAAGCTTAGGCCAGGGGGAAAGATTAGGCCAGGTGAGAAGTTTAGGCTAGGGGAAAATGTTAGGATAGGGTAAAAGGGTAGGCCCGGGGAAAAGGTTAGGCTATGGGAAAAGGTTAGGCAAGGTCTGAAGTCTAGGTTAGGGGAAAAGGATTGGCTAGGCTAAAGGGTTAGGCTAGGTAAAAGGTTAGGATATGGGAAATGATTACATCAGGGGAAAGTTTAGGCTCGAGGAGGGGGTTGGGCTAGGGTAAAAGGCTAGAATAAGGGAAGGTTTAAGGCTAGGGGAAAAGGATAGGCCAGGAGAAAAGTTTAAGCCAGGTAAAAAGTTATGCTAGGGGAAAAGGTTAGGCTAGGGGAAAAGGTTAAGCCAGGGGAGAGATTAGGCAAGGGAAGCATTAGGCTAGGGGAGCACATGGCTAAGGTAAAAGGTTAGGCTAGGGGAAAAGGTTAGGCAAGGGTGAAGGTTAGGCCAGCAGTAAAAGCTAGGCTGTGGGAATTGGATAAGCTAAGGAAAAAGGTTAGGGTTGTGGCCATACCTGCAAGGCAAAGGCTGCCTGGCCCAATCTAGAACGAAAAGTATTCAGGGCCAAACCTGAAGACAAAGGCTGCCTTGCCTGAGCTGTAATGAAATGGGTTTGGGGCCCTACCTGAAAGGCAAAGGCTGCGAGGCCCAAACTGCAACGAAAAGGTTTTGGTGTCAAACCTGCAAGGTTAATGCTGCGGGGCCGAAACCTGAACGATAAGTGTTTGGGGCCAAACTTGCAAGGCCAGCTTGCAAGGGGGCCACCTTCAAGCTTAACCCTAGACTGCCCCCCACCCCCCTGCACCTGCCCAACTCGCTCAGAGACAGCCACTGAGGAGTTCCAGCTCTGGAGGGCCTAAGGATGTTCAAGGTGACCTGTGGAAAGGATTGGGGATTCAGGGAGGATTAGCCTATCTATAGAATTAAGGGTCCTGGATTCTCTCAGCCCCACCGTCAAGCCCGGCAAAGCCACTTCCGTCCACAGGGACTTAGCCCCAGATTGTAATACCAGCCTCAGTGCTGAGAGTGATAGGCCCCTCTGCTCACCACCTCCTTCTTCTCCTGCCATAACCTTTAATCATCCACACATGCCCCCATCACTTTCCTTTGGGAGATGGAACCTCATCTCCTCTGCACTTTCCTCTTCCTAAAAGAATAACCGTCTTCACAGCCAGGTATTATGAGAAGCTTCTGATAGGCAAAGTGGTCTGGTCCCTCTCTTCCCATCACCAGGACCCCTTAGACATCCACCTCCAGATGGCTCTGAGTTGAGTTTAGGAAACTCCTGCAAGATCCAGCCTGTTCATTGTGTCTCATGTGGACCACAGCCATCCCAACTCAGCTCCACACAGCTTCCCACCTACGTAGTGTACATACCAGTGGTCTCCCAGAGCCCTATTGAAATTGTTTCTTCTTCAGTAAACCTTCCCTTACTAAATCTCACATCCTCCCCACGCCAGGCCCCACCACATACACACACACACTTGATTGACCCTTTCAAACTCACCCATATACTTAGGCACACCCACCAAGCACTGAACTATACACCCCACAACAATTAGGTGTATTTCCTTTCACCTAGATCTTTACCTTTCTTATATTGTATTAATTGGGTTCTCCCCATTCAACTGATGCTGGACCTATAAGACTGAAAGGGAACTCTGGTATTATGTGCCAGACAAGCATATCTTGAAGATGTAAGCAGAAAAGTGGGGACAGGCCTGTTAAGGTGGTGAGTCAGGGCTGCAGTGAACATGTCTGTTCATTCTGTTGTACTGTACTCTCCTAACCATGTAGTACAGTGCTCTACACATAGTAACCACTCAGTAAACACCACTGATTAATTGCAGGAAGGAAGGGTCTCTTGGAATTTCCACAGCCACAGAGAAAGGCTGGAGAATAAAGAGGCAGTTTGAGTGGCCAAGAAGACTTGTGAAATGGAGTGTTAGGCCTTTCACCCCACTATCCACTTCCCTCACAGCCACGAATAAGGTCAGGAAAGGGGGAAGATTATACCTCCACATAACAGCCTGCCAAGGACACCTTTAAGGAAATTACCTGGCCCAGAAGAGCCCCTACTAAGCAAGCCAGAAAGCAGATTCAAAGTTACCCTAAACTCCACACCTCCACCCCCAAAACGGTCCTCTAACCTCCAAAACTCCACAGGCCCTCGCATTAAAGCCAACACACTCAACTCCTAATGGCCTCAAGCTCTGGAGGCATATATAGGGAAGGAAGGGGGCGGGGCGGGGCGGGACCCGGCCTGACGTCAATGATCCACCTGATTGGAAACAGCTAGGTTAGAGATCAGGTGTCCGGGGAGGAAGCTCTAGCAGCTCACTGTAAGCGGGAATGGCTTTGGAAAAGATAGGGTAGGATGGGATAGGGGATAAGGGATAGGATTGGATTGAATCTCTAGCATGAAAGGATTTGTCCAGGGAATCACAAATTCCCAACAGCTCTCCAGGGGGTTCTCATCTCTGGCCTGACCCCTACCCTACCTTTCTTTCCTGTCTGAGTTCCCTCCTCACAGCCCCCACCTCCGACCTGCTGACACTGGAACCCAGGAGTAGTCAGAGCAGTCTGACCCTGTAGAGCAGAAAACCCATCACTCTCCTCCCCATCTTCAGAGCCCTCCTAGAATCACATCTCCTCCAAGACGTCTTCCCCAACTAAGCCCTCATTTCTGCTATTTGACACCCAAGGGAGTGAGAGAAGAGGGAAAGAGCTATTTGGGTTTTATTTTGTGCATTTGTGTTGCGTTTTAATGTTTCATTGCTCTTACCTTGTCTGTCTCTACTCTTTCTCAGAGCTGGAGAAGAAGGTTTTGAAGATTGCAGAAAACCTAGTTTTTTTGAGGGGGTTGGGGGGCAAATACCCTTTCTATATCTGAGCCAACAAGACAGACCCGTGCTTCCCTTCTCCCCAACACCCACCTCCTGCTCCCTCCAAAACACAGGACTCACTGCAGAGCTCTCAACTGGGTAGGAGGCAGTATAGTTTGGGTCTAATGGAAGCAAAATGTCACTTCACCTTCTCCACCACTCCTGACTGAAACACATCTGGAGTTGTGGAGCCTGACCTTAAGAGACACATGTGGATTAGTGAGGAGCCAGGTTCCCTCACCTTGCCCTTTGCCCTGCCCTCTGCTTCTGTGTCCAAACCCTTCAGTCTTCTGCAGATTCTGCTGTTTCATAGCTGGAGAAGGAGGGGTAGGAGATTGCAGACAACATAGGTTTCTTTGGCAGACATCATTTTCCCTCTCCTCCACCAAATATTAAACCTATCATCTGGAGACTTGAGGCGCATAGGCAGACCACCTCACTAAGACGCGTGGCTCAGTGGAAAGAGCACGGGCTTTGGAGTCAGGGCTCATGAGTTAGAATCCCAGCTCTGCCACTTGTCAGCTGTGTGACTGTGGGCAAGTCACTTAACTTCTCTGTGCCTCAGTTCCCTCATCTGTAAAATTGGGATTAAGACTGTGAGCCCCACGTGGGACAACCTGATTCCCCTGTGTCTACCCCAGCGCTTAGAACAGTGCTTGGCACATAGTAAGCGCTTAACAAATACCAACATTATTATTATTATTATTAAGAAGATTGCAACAATCTGCCCTCATTTATTTACTTACTTACATATTTAAATTAATGTCTGCCTCCCCTTCTAGAATGTAAGCTTGTTATGGGCAGGGAATGTGTCTGTCCTATGGGTTCTCTCCCAAGTGCTTAGTACAGTATTCTGCACACAGGAGGCACTCCATCAATCCAATTGATTGATTGAAGGTGCAGAACTGAATGCACACTGGAAAGAATTCTGTTTCTGGTACAATACCTGCCCTCTATCCTCCCAGTCCACATTGCTGTGAACTCGATTTCAAGCAGGAATCTGCACACCTCTGCTTCTCATAGAGAAATAGGGGAGACACCCTGATCTCCCAACATTAGAAACTACAAACTTCCATAATGAGCCCAAAAGGGTCCCTTCTCCGGAGAGTGAGGCTGTGCAGTGACCCTGTAGTCAGGACCGTAGTCCCAGAGAGGCTTGACCCATCCATAGAATTAAAGGCCTTGGGTCTTCTCAGTCCCTTGCAACTTAGACAGAACTAGCTTCCCGCACAGAAACCAGGACCCTGTTCTCCCATGAGTGGCATTGGCCTCATCACTCTTCTGCCCCCCATTATTAATAATGTTGGGATTTGTTAAGCGCTAACTATGTGCCGAGCACTGTTCTAAGCGCTGGGGTAGACACAGGGGAATCAGGATGTCCCACGTGGGGCTCACAGTCTTAATCCCCATTTTACAGATGAGGTAACTGAGGCACAGAGAAGTTTAAGTGACTTGCCCCACAGTCACACAGCTGACAAGTGGCAGAGCTGGGATTATTCACACACACACACTCACACCCACACACGCACACACCACTCCACATCCCTCCTTTTCTTTGGGGTGTGGAGAGAAGCAGTGTGGCTCAGTGAAAGGAGTCGGACCTGGGGGTCAGATGTCATGGGTTCGAATCCCACCTCTGCCAGTTGTCAGCTGTGTGACTGTGGGCAAGTCACTTAACTTCTCCGTGCCTCAGTTACCTCATCTGTAAAATGGGGATTAATACTGTGAGCCTCTCGTGGGACAACCTGATTACCCTGTATCTACCCCAGTGCTTACAACAGTGCTCTGCACATAGGAAGCTCTTAACAAATACCAATATTATTATTACTATTTTGGGTAGCAATGCAGTCCATTTAGTCAGAGGGAAAAGGGTTCAGGGCAAACCTGCAAGGCAAAGGGAGCGGGGCCCATACATGAATGAAAAGGGTTTGGGGCCAAACCTGCAAGGTCTGGGGTCACCAGATGATAGGGATTCGGGGCCTAAGCTGCATGGCAAAAGCTGCGGGTCCCAAACCTGAATGAAAAGCGTTTGGGGCCAAACCTGCAAGGTGACCTTGAGGGGGCCCAAACTGGAACCTAAAGGGTTCGGTGTCAAACCTGCAAAGAAAAATTGGGGGGGGGGGGGGTCCAAACTGGTACCCAACGTGTTTGGGGCCAAACCTGTAAGGCAAGGACTGTGGGGGCAAACCTGGAACCAAAGACAGTCAGACAACGGCTGTGGGGCCCAAACTGGAACCAAAAGGGTTGAGGGACAAACATGCAAGGCAAAGTCTGAGGGGCCCAAACTAGAATCAAAAGCGTTCGGGGCCAAACCTGCCAGGCAAACTCTAGGGTGTCCAAACTGGAACGAGAAGGGTTACGGGCCCAATCTGCAAGGCAAAGTCTGGGGTGCCCAACCTGGAATGAAAAAGGTTTGGGGCCAAACGTGCAAAGCAAAGATTGGGGGGGGTGGGCAAACTTCCAAGGCAAAGGCTGCGAGGCCCAAACTAGAACCAAAAGGGATCGGGGGCAAATCTGAAAGGCAAAGGCTGCAGGACCAAACTGGAAACAAAAGCATTCTGGACCCAACCTGCACTGCAAAATCTGTGGGACCCAAACTGGAACGAAAGAGGTTTGGGGCCAAATCTGTAAGGCAAAGGCTGTGGGGCCCATACTGGAATGAGAGTGGTTCAGAGCCAAACTTGCAAGGCAAAGGCTACAGGGCCCAAAGCTGAGCGAAATGGTTCGGGGCCAAACCTGCAAGACAAAGCCAGGGGGACAAACCTGCATGGCAAAGACTTGGGGCCCAAACTGGAACCAAAAGGATTTGTGGCCAAACATGCAAGGCAAAGGCTGTGGGGCCCAAACTGAAATGAAAAGGGTTCCGGGCCAAACATGCAAAGCAAAGGCTGTGGGGGGCAAACCTGCAACGCAAAGTCTGGGGGGATAAACTGGTACCCAAAAGCGTTCAGGTCCAAATCTGCAAGGCAAAGGCTGTGGGGCCTAAACTGGAAGGAAAAGGGTTCGGGGCCAAAGCTGTAAGGTAAAGGCTGCGGGGCCCAAACCTGAACAAAAAGAATTAGGGGCTAAAACTGCAAGGCAAAGGCTGTGGGGCCCAAACCTGAAAAAAAAGGGTTCTGGATCAAAACTGCAAGGCAATATCAAGGGGGCCCAAAATGGAACGAAAAGGTTTCAGGGCCAAACCTGCAAGGCAAAGGCTGCAGGGCTTATCCTGGAACTGACAGGTTTCGGGGCCAAAGCTGCAAGGCAAAGGTTTTGGGGCCCAAACTGGAACGATAAAGATTGGTGGCCAAAACTGCAAGGCAAAGGCTGGGGGGACAAACCTGCAAGGCAAAGGCAGTGGGTCCCAAACTGGAACAAAAAGGGTTCGGGGCCAAACCTGCTATGCAAAGGCGGTGGGGTCCAAACCTGAACAAAAAGGGTTCGGGGCCAAATCTGCAAGGCAAACTCTAGGTGGCCCAAACTGGAACCAAAAGGGTTTGGGGCCAAACCTGCAAGGCAAAGACTGTGGGGCCCAAATGGAAACCAAAAGCGTTCAGAGTCCAACCTGCAAGGCAAAGTCTTGGGGGCCCAAACTGGAACGGAAAGGCTTCTGGATGAAACCTGCAAGGCAAAGGATGCAGGGCCCAAACTGGGGGTATGGGGCCAAGCCTGAAAAGCAAACCCTAGGGGGCCCAAACAGTAACCAAAAGCTTTTGGGGAAAGCCCGCAAGGCAAAGGCTGTGGTACCCAAACTGAAATACAAAAGGTTCGGGCCAAACCTGCAAGGCATACTCTAGGGATGCCAAACCGGAACAAAATGTGTTGGGGGCCAAATGTACAAGGCAAAGGCTGCAGAATCCCAACTGAAACCAAGAGGGTTTCGGGCCAAAACCTCAAGGGAAACTCTAGCGGGCCCAAACTGGAAGGGGAAGGGTCCAGATCGCAACAAGCAAGGCAAAGACTGGGGTACCCAAACTGGACCAAAAGTGTTTGGGGCCAAACCTGCAAGACAATGGCTGCGGGATCCAAACAGGAACCAAAAGCATTCAGGGCCAAAGCTGCAAGGCAAAGGCTGGGGGTCAAACCTGGAATGAAAGGGGGTCGGGGCCAAACCTGCAAAGCAAAGGCTGCGGGACACAAACTAGAACCAAAAGTGTTCAGGGCCAAACCTGCAAGGCAAAGGCTGGGGATCAAACCTGGAACAAAAATGGTTCGGGGCCAAACCTGCAAAGCAAAGCCTGTGGTACCTAAACTGAAATGAAAGGGGTTCGGGTCCAAACCTGCAAGGCAAACTCTGGGGGCTGGGGGGGCAAACTGGAAGCCAAAAGATTCAGGGCCAAACTTGCAAGGCAAAGGCTGTGGTACCCAAACGGAAATGAAAAAGGTTCGGGGCCTTACCTGCAAGGCAAACTAGGGGGCAGCCAAACTGGTACCAGAAGTGTTCAGGGCCAAAGCTGCAAGGGATAGGCTTTGGGAACCAAACTGAAATGAATATGGTTCAGGGTCAAACCTGCAAGGCAAACTCTGTGGGGGGCCAAACTGGAATGAAAAGGGTTCAGGATCAAACCTGCAGGGCAAAGGCTGGGGAGGCCAACCTACAAGGCAAAGGCAGTGGGACCCAAACTGGAACGAAAACTGTTCTGGGCCAAACCTGCTAAACAAAGGCTGTGGGGCCCAAACTGGAAAGAAATGAGTGTGGGCCAAACATGCAAGGCAAAGATTGCGGGGCCCAAACTGGAATGAAAAGGGTTTTGGGCCAAACCTGCAAGGCAAGGCTATGGGACCCAAACTGGAACGTGAAGGATTTGGGGCCCAACCTGTAAGGCAAAGCCTGGGGGACCCAAACTGGAATGAAAAGGATTCAGGGCCAAACCTGCAAGGCAAAGGCTGCAGGGCCCAAACTGGAACAAAAAAAGGGTTTAGGATCAAATGTGCAAGGCAAAGGCTAGAGGTGCAAACATGCAAGTCAAAGGCTGTGGGGCCCAAAGTGGAACAAAAACGGTTTGGGGCCAAACCTGCAGGGCAAAGGCTCAGGGGACAAACTTGCAGGGCAAAGGCTGTGGGGCCAAACTTGCAAGGCAATGGCAGCTGTGCCCAAACTGGAACGAAAAGGGTTTGGGGCCAATCCTGCAAGGCAAGGCTGTGGGGCCCAAATTTGAACGAAAGTGTTCAGGGCCAAAGCTGCAAGCCAAAGGACAGTGGGGCAAACCTGCAAAGCAAAGCCTGCGGGGCCCAAAGTGGAAACAAAAGGGTTCCAGGCCCAACGTGCATGGCAAAGTCTGCGGGACCCAAACTGTAACGAAAAGGATTCGGGCCAAATCTGCAAGGCAAAGGTTGCAGGGCCCAACTGAAATTAAATTGGTTCGGGGCCAATCCTACAAGGCAAAGGCTGTGGGGCCCAAATTTGAACGAAAAGGGTTCAGGGCCAAAGCTGTAAGCCAAAGGACAGTGGGGCAAACCTACAAAGCAAAGGCTGCGGGGCCCAAAGTGGAAATAAAAGGGTTCTAGGCCCAATGTGCATGTCACAGACTGTGGCACCCAAACTGGAATGAAAAGGATTCGGGGCCAAATCTGCAAGGCAAAGGTTGCAGGGCCCAAACTGAAATAAAAGGGGTTCAGGGCACATCCTGCAAGGCAAACTCTGGTGGGGGGCAAACTGGTATCAGAAGTCCACGGCGGGACAGGCTTGAACAGGGGACAGTGAGGAGGTGAGCTGCAGAGGAGTGGAGTGTGCAGGGTGGGTAGTAGAAAGAGAGAAGGTAGGTGAGGTAGGAGGGGGCAAGGTGATGGAGAGCCTTGAAGCCCAGAGTGAGGAGTTTTTGTTTCGTGCAGAGGTTGATAGGCAACCACTGGAGGCTTTAAAGGAGGGGAGTGACATGCCCAGAGCGTTTCTGCAGGAAGATAATCCGGGCAGCGGAATGCAGAATAGACTGGAGTGGGGAGAGACAGGAGGAAGGGAGATCAGAGAGAAGGCTGACATAATAATCCAGCCGGGATATTATGAGAGGTTGTACCAGTACGATAGCCATTTGGACGGAGAGGAAAGGGCGGATCTTGGCGATATTGTAAAGGTGAGACTGGCAGGCGTTGGTGACGGATTGTATGTGTGGGGTGAATGAAAGAGCTGAGTCAAGGATGACACCAAGGTTGAGGGCTTGAGAGACGGGAAGGATGGTCATACCGTCCACAGTGACAGGGAAGTCAGGAAGAGGACAGGGCAGGACAGGGAGGGAAGATAAGGAGCTCAGTTTGGGCATGTTGAATTTTAGGTGGCGGGAGGACATCAAGGTGGAGACGTCCTGTAGGCAGGAGCAGATATAAGCCTGAAGGGAGGAGAGAACAGGGGAGAAAATGTAGATTTGGGGTGTCATCTGCGATAGTTGAAGCCGTGGGAGCAAATGAGTTCACTAAGGGAGTGAGTATAGATGGAGAACGAAGAAGGGGCCAAGGACTGACCCTGAGGAAACCCCTACAGTTAGTGGATGGGAAGGGGAGGAGGAGCCCGCGAAGGAGACCGAGAGTGAACGGCCAGAAAGATAAGAGGAGAACCAGGAGAGGACGGAGTCTGTGAAGCTAAGGTGAGATAAGGTGTGGAGGAGAAGGGGATGGTCGACAGTGTCAAAGGCAGCTGAGAGGTCAAGGAGGATTAGGATAGAGTAGGAGCCATTGATTTGGCAAGAAGGAGGTCATAGGTGACCTTTGAGAGAGCAGTCTTAGTAGAGTGGAGGGGACGGAAGCCAAATTGGAGGGGTCCAGGAGAGAGTTGGAGTTGAGGAATTGAAAGGCAGCGAGTGTAGGTGACTCATTCTAGGAGTTTGGAAAGGAAGGGTAGGAGGGAGATAGGGCGATAACTGGAAGGGGAAGTGGGGTCGAGAGAGGGTTTTTTTAGGATGGGGGAGTCATGGGCAAGTTTGAAGGCAGTGGGGAAAGAAACCATTGGAGAGTACGTGGTTACAGAGAAAGTTAAGGAGGGAGGAGGGAAGGGGCAATGGTTTTTATAAGGTGAGAGGAATGGGGTCTAAAGCACAGGTGGAGGGGGTGGCACTTGCGAGGGAGGGAGGGTTCAGGGCCAAATCCACAAGGCAAAACTCTGGAGGGGGGGCAAACTCCGGTACTACAAGTGTTCGGGGCCCAACCTGAAGCAAAGGCTGCGGGCCCAAAACTGGAACCAAAAGGGATTGGGGCCAAACGTGCAAGGGCAAACCGCGGGCCACAAACCTGCCAACGAAATGTGGTTCGGGGCCAAACCTGCCAAGGCAAAAGACTGCGGGGTCCAAAACTGGAAGAAATGGTTCGGGGCCAAAACTGCAAGACAAAAACGAGGGGGTCGCCTAAACTAGGAGGAAGGATAAGGAGCCCAAACCTGAAAGGCCAAAGGCGCGAGCCCCAAACTGAACCAAAAACATTTGGGGACAGACCCGGCAGGCAAAAGCCTGTGGGCCCAAACTGAATGAAAAGAATTTGGGGGCCCAACCTGCAAGGAAACGCTGAAGGGCCCCGGACTGGGAACGAAAAGGGTTCGGCGTCAAACCTGCAAGACAAAGGCTGGGTGGGCCAACCTACAGGCAAAGGCTGCGGGGCCCCAAACTGGAACAAAATGTGTTCGGGGCAAAACCTGCCAGGCAAAGGCTGGGGGGCCTGAATTTGAGCAAAAAGCATTTGGGGCCAAACCTGGAGGGCAAAGGCTGCAAGCCCCAAACTGGAACCAAAAAGGTTCAGGTTCCAACCTGCAAGACAAAGGCTGCCTGCCCCACACAGGAACAAGAAGGGTTCGGGGCTAAACCTGCTAGGCAAAGGCTGAGAGATCCAAACTGGAACCAAGATCGTTCAGGGCATAACCTGCAAGGCAAATTCTGCGGGATCCAAACTGTAACCAAAAGGTTTCAGGGCCAAGCCTGCAAGGCAAAGGCTTCCTCGCCCAAACTGGAATGAGGGGTTCAGGGTCAATCCTGCAAGGCAAAGGCCGCGGGGACCAAACCTGAACGAAAAGGGCTCGGGACCAAATCTACAAGGCAAACTCGAGGGGGCCCAAACTGGAACCAAAAGGGTTCAGGGCCAAACCTGCAAGGCAAACTCTGGGGAGGCCAACCTAGTACCAAAAGATTTCGGGGCCCAAACTGCAAAGCAAAGATTGAGGGGGCAAACATGCTAGGCAAAGGCTCTGGGGTCCAAACTGAAACCAAAAGGGTTCAGGGTCAAATCTGCAAGGCAAAGGCTAGCGGGGCAAACCTGGAACAAAAAGGGTTCAGAGCCAGGCCTGCAATGAAAAGGATCAGGGAAAAATCTGGAAGGCAAATGTCCCAAAATTGAAAGAGAAGGGTTCGAGTCCAGGACTGGAAGGCAAAAGCAGGGCGCCCCAAACTGGTATGAAAAGGGTTTGGGGCCATATCTGCAAGGCAAGGCTGGGGGGCCCAATCTGGAACAAAATGGGTTTGGGGCAAAACCTCCAAAACAAAGACTGGGGAGGAGGTAGAGGGGAATAGGAATGACAAGGGTTTGGGGTCAAACCTGCAAGGCAAAGGCTGTGGGGTGCAAATCTGGAAGACCACGGCTGGGAGTCCCAAAATGTAATGAAAAGGGTTCAGGGCCAGGCCTGGATGGCAAATCAGGGGGCACCAAACTGGAACGAAAAGGGTTTGGGGCCAAAACTGCAAGGCAAAGGCTGGGGGTGCATAATATGGAAGGCAAAGGCTGGGGGGCCCAAAATGGAACGAGAAGGGTTTGGGACCAGGTCTGGAATCAAAGGAAACGGGGGCCAACCTGGAATGAGAAGCCTTCGGGGCCACATCAGGAAGGCAATGACTGGGGGGTAAACCTGGAATGAGAAGGCTTCTGGTCCAGGCCTGGAAGGAAACGGCGGGGGAGTCCAACCTGGAAGGCAAAGGCAGGCGGGCCCAACCTGGAACAAGAAGGGTCGGGGCCAAACTTGGAGGGCAAAGTTCGGGGGGGTCCAACTTGCAACAAGACGGCTTCGGGGCCAGGCCGGGAAAGCAAAGGCAGAGAAGTCAAACCTGGATCACGAATGCTTTGGGGCCAGGCATGGTAGGCAATTGTTGGGAGGTGGGGCAGTGGCGGAGGGAACCTTGAACAAGAAGGTTTGGAGCCATACCTGGAAGGCAAAGGCGGGGGGCCCAACCTGGAACGAGAAGGTTAGGGGCCTGGCCTGGAAGGCAAAGGCAGGGGGTCCAGGCCGGGAACTCAAAGGCGGAGGGGCCCAACCTGGAACAAGAAGGGTTCGGGGCCAGACCTGGAAGGCCAAGGCGGGTGTGCCGAACCTGGAAAGCCAAGGCGGGGTGGCCCACCTACAAGGAAAAGGCTGGGGGGGCCCAACCTGGAACGAGAAGGATTCGGGCCCAGGCTGGGAAACAAAGTCGGGGGGGCCCAACCTGGAACGAGAAGGGTTTGGGGCCAGGCATGGAAGGTAAAGTTTGGGGGCAGGCCGGGAAAGCACAAGCAGGGGGGATGGGGGGCACAAACCTGGAAGGAGAAGGGTTTGGAGCTAGGCCTGTAAGGCAAAGGTGGAGGCGCCACACCTGGAAAGAGAAGTGTTTGGGGCCAGGCCTGGAAGGCCAAGGCCGGGGGGGCGGGGGGCAACGTGGAAAGCAAAGGCAGAGTGGCCCAACCTGCAAGGTAAAGGAGGGGGGGCCCAACCTGGAACGAGAAAGGTTAAAGGCCAGGCCTGGAAGGCAAAGGCGGGGGGGGCCAGGCCGAACCTGGGATGAAAAGGGCTCGGGCCCAGGCCTGGAAGGCAAAAGTGTGGGGGCCCAATTTGGAATGGGAAAGGTTAACGGCCAGGCCTGGAAGGCAAAGGCGGGGGCCATGCCAGGAAGGCAAAAGTGGGCAGGGGGCAAACCTGGAATGAGGAAGTGTTCGGGGCTAGGCCTGGAAGGTAAAGCTGCAGGGGGCCCAAGCTGGGAAGGCAAAGGCAGTGGGGCCCAAACCTGGAAGTCAAAGGGAGGAGAGCTCAACTTGGTACGAGAGGGTTTGGGACCAGGCCTGGGAAGGCAAAGGGGGAGGGACCAAACCTGGAAGGAGGAGAAGGCTCTGGGGCCGGGTCTGGAAGGCAAAGGTGGGGGGACCCAACCCGGAACGAGAAAGGTTCGGGGCCAGGCCTGGAATCAAAGCTGGTCGGGGGTGGGGGGGCAACCTTGAAAGAGAAGGCTTTGGGGCTAGGTAGGGAAGCCAAAGGCTGGGGGGCCAAAGCTGGAACATGAAGTCTTTGGGGCAAAGGCTGGGTGGGGCAAACCTGGAGTGTGAAGGCTTTCAGGGCCAGGCTGGGAAGTCAAAGGCCGGGGGCCAAACCTGGAATGAGATGTGCTCAGGGCCTGGCCTGTAAGGTAAAGAGGGGAGGGTCCAATCTGCAAGGCAAAGGCGGGTTGGCCCGACCTGGAACGCAAGGCCTCGGGGCCAGGCCAGGGTGGCATAGGTTAGGCAAGATGCAAAGTTTAGGTTAGGGGATATGTTACGCAGGGAAAACGGATAGGCTGGGGAAAGGTTAGGTCATGGGAAAAGTTTAAGTCAGGGAATAAGTTATGCTAGGGGAAAAGGTTAGTGTGGGGGAAAGGTTAGGCCAGGGAAAAAGGTAAACCTTCGGGAAAAGGCTAGGCTAGGTGTAAAGTTTAGGTTACGGGAAAAGCAGGTTAGGCTAGGTATAAACGTTAGTTTCAGGGAAAAACTTAGGCTAGGGGATAGGGTTAGGCTGGGGGAAACGGTTAGGCTAGGGGAAAAGGTTAGTCTCGGGGAAATGTTTAGGCTATGGGAAAAGGTTAGGCCAGGGAAACGGTTAGACTATGGGAAATGGATAAGCAAGGGGAAAAGCTTAGGCCAGGGGAAAGATTTTGCAAGGGAAAAGTTAGGCTAGGGGAAATGTTTAGGCTAGGAGAAAAGGTTAAGTCTGGGAAAATGTTAGGCTATGGTAAATGGTTAGGCTAGGGGAAAAGGTTAGGCTAGTTGAAAAGGCTAGGCTAGTTGAAAAGGCTAGGCTAGTTGAAAAGGTTAGACTAGGTGAAAAGGTTAGGCCAGGGAGAGGTTAGACTAGTGGAAAATTTTAGGCTAGGGGAAAAGCTTAGGCCAGCAGTAAAGGTTAGGGCAGGGGGAAAGTTTAGGGTAGGGGAAAATGTTACATCAGGGAAAATGTTAGGCTAGGGCAAAAGGTTAAGCGAGATGAAAGGTTAGGCGAGGGGAATAGTTTAGACTGTGGGAAAAGGTTAGACTGTGGAAAATCGATAAGCTAGGGAAAATGTTTGGCAAGAGAATAAGGTTAGGCTAGGGGAAAGATTAATTTAGGGGAAAATATTAGGCACGGGGAGAATGTTGGGGTAAGGGAAAAAGTTTTTCTGTGGTAAAATGTTAGGCCAGGGGAAAAGGTTAGGCCTGGGGAAAGGGTAGGCCGGGAAAAAGCTTAGGCCAGGGGAAAAGATTAGGCCAGGGGAAATGTTTATACCCAGGGAAAAGGTTAGGCTAGGGGAAAAGGTTAGGCCAGGGAGAAGGTTGGGCCAGCGGAAAAGGTTAGTCTAGGAAAAAACGTAAGGATAGGGGAAAGGTTAGGCTGGGGGGTCAAGTTAGGCTATGGGAAAAGGTTAGGCCAGTGGAAGAGGTTAGGCTAGGGGAAAAGTGTTGGCTAGGGGAAAAGGGTAGGCTAGGGGACAAAGTTAGGCCAGGTGACAAGGTTAGCCCATGGAAAAAGATTAGGCCAGGGAAAGGGATAGGCCAAGGGAAAAGGTTAGGCTAGGAAAAAACGTTAGTCTGGGGAAAGGTTAAGCTAGGGGAAAGGTTAGGCTAAGGGACAGAATAGGCTAGGAAAAACATTAGGCTAAAGGAAAAGTTTAGGTTAGGGGAAAAGTTTAGGCTGGGGAAACGGTTAGGCCAGGGAGAAGCTTAGGCCAGCGGAAAGGTTTAGGTCAGTGGAAAGGGTAGGCCAAGGGAAAAGGTTGGGCTAGGGGAAAAAGGTAGCCTAGGATAAAGGTTAGACTTGGGGTCAGGTTATTCTATGGGAAAAGGGTAGGCAAGGAGAAAGGTTTAGGCGAGGGGAAGTGAGGGAAAGTGGTTAGGCGAGGGGAAATGCTAGGCTAGGCAAAAATTTTAGGTGAGGGAAAAAGGTCATGCTAGGGGAAAAGGTTAGGCTAGGGGAAAAGGTTAGGCTAGGGGAAATTTTAGGTTAGGGGAAAATATTAGGTTAAGGGAGAAGGTTAAGGTTAGGCTAGAGGAATAGGTTAGGCCAGGGGAAAAGTTTAGGCCAGGGGAAAAGGTTAGGCTACTGGAAAAAATTAGGCCAGATGTAACGTTTATGTTAGGGGAAAGGTTAGGTTAGGGAAAAGGATAGGCCAGTGGAAAAGATTTGGCCATGGGAAAAGTTTAAGTCAGGGAATAGGTTATGCTAGGGGAAAAGGTTAGGGCAGGGAGAAAGGTTAGGCCAGGGGGAAAGGTTATGCCAGAGGGCAAGGTGAGGTGAGGGGAAAAGCAGGTTAGGCTAGGTGTTAGGGTTAGGTTAGGGAAAAAACTTGGACTAGGGGAAAGGAATAGGCTAGGGTAAAATGTTAGGCTATGGGAAAAGGTTAAGCCAGGGGAAAGGTTTACGCCTTGGGAAATGGTTAGGTTCAAGGAAAAGGTTAGGCCAGGGGAAAAGGTAAGCCTTCAGGAAAAGGTTAGGCTAGGTGGAAAGTTTAGGTTAGGGGAAAAGCAATTAGGCTAGGGGTAAAGGTTAGGTTCAGGGAAAAGCTTAGGCTAGGGGATAGGGTTAGGCTAGGGCAAAAGGTTAGGCTAGGGGAAAAGGTTAGGCTGGAGAAAGGTTAGGCCAGGGAAAAGGTTAGGCCAGGGAAAAGGTTAGGCTAGGGAAAAAGGTTAGGCTAGGGGAAAAGATTAGGCCAGGGGAAAAGGTTAGGCCAGGGAAAGGGTAGGCTATGGAAAATGGTTGGTCTGGGTGAAAAAGGTAGGTCAGGAAAAAGGTTTGGCTACGTTTAATTGTTAGGCTAGGGGAAAATGTTAGGCCAGGGAGAAAGTGAGGCCAGGGGAAAAGGTTAGTCTCGGGGAAATGTTTAGGCTAGGGGAAAAGGTTGGGCCAGGGAAAAGGTGAGACTATGGGAAACAGATAAGCAGGTGGAAAATCTTAGGCCAGGGGAAAGATTATGCAAGGGAAAGGTTAAGCTAGGGGAAATGTCTAGGCTAGGGGCAAATTGATATCGCAGGGAAAAGGTAAGGCTATGGTAAATTGTTAGGCTAGGTGAAAAGGTTAGGCTAGGGAAAAGGTTAGGCTAGGGGAAAACATTTGGCTAGGGGAAAAGCTTAGGCCAGCAGTAAAGGTTAGGGCAGGGGAAAATGTTAGGCTAGGGCACAAAAGTTAGGAGGGGGAAAGGTTAGGAGAGGGGAAAGTTTAGGCAAGGTGTAAAGTTTATGTTAGGGGAAAGGTTAGGCTAGGGAAAAGGATAGGCCATGGGCTAGGGGAAAACGTTGGGCTGAGGGAAAAGGTTAGGCTAGGGTAAAGGTTAGGTCAGAGAAAAGGTTAGGCTAGGGGAAAAGGTTAGACCAAGGAAAAAGGGTAAGCCAGGGGAAAAGGTTAGGCACGGGAGAAGGATAGGCCGGGGAAAAGGTTAGACTGTGGAAAATGGATAAGCTAGGGAAAAAGGTTAGGATTTGGGGCCATACCTGCATTGCAAAGGCTGCCTGGCCCAAACTGGAACGAAAAGGCTTCGGGGCCAAACTTGAAAGCAAAGGCTGCCTTGCCTGAATTGGAACGAAATGGGTACGGGGGCCCAACCTGCAAGGCAAAGGCTGCGGGGCCCAAACTAGAACAAAAAGGTTTTGGTGTCAAACCTGCAAGGGAAATGCTGCGGGCCTGAAACCTGAACAAAAAGGGTTCGGGGCCAAACTTGAAAGGCCAGCTTGCAAGGGGGCCAGCTTCACTCTTAACCCGAGACTGTCCCCCCCACTCCCCTGCACCTGCCCAACTCCCTCAGAGACAGTCACTGAGGAGTTGCAGCTCTGGAGGGACTAAGGATGTGCAGGGTGACTCTGTGGAAAGGACTGTGGGCTCAGGGAGGATTAACTCATCCATAGAACTAAGGGTCCTGGATCTTCTCAGCCCCACAGTCAAGCCCGGCAAAACCAATTCCCTCCAAAGAGCCTTAGCCCCAGATTGTAGAACCAGCTTCAGTGTTGAGTGATAGGCCCCTCTACTCACCACCTCCTTCCTTTCCTGCCAAAACCAATAATCCACACATGTCCCCATCACCTTCCCTTAGAGATGGAAACTCAGCTCCACTGCACCCTCCCGAAAGGAAGAACACCTTCACAGCCAGGTAGTATAAGAAGTTCTGGTAGGAAGGAAAGTTGCTCTTCCCATCACCAGGACCCCTTAGACATCCACCTCTAGATGGCTCTGAGTTGAGTTTAGGGCCTCCTGAAAGATCCAGCCTGCTCATCATGTCTCATGTGGGCCACATCCATGCCAACCCATCCCACATAGCCTCCCACCTACATAGTGGCCATACCAGTGGTCTCCCAGAACTTTAAGAGCCCCACTGAAAGGGTTTCTTCTTCAGTAAGCCTTCCCTAACTAAAACACACATCCTCCCCACGACCAGCCCCACCACACACACACATACACTTTTTTTACCCTTTCAACTCACTCGTGCACTTAGACACACCCACCAAGCACTAAACTATACACTCCACAACAATTAGGTGTATATCCTTCCACTTAGATCCTTACCTTACCTGTAGTACATTAATTGGGTCCTCCCCATTCAACTGATGCTGGACCTATAAGATTGAAAGGGAACTCTGGTAGGATGTGGGAGACAAGCATATCTTGAAGGTGTAAGGGAAGGAGAGCAGAAAAGTGGGGACAGATCTGTTAAGGTGGTGAGTCAGGGCTGCAGTGAACATGTCTGTTCATTCTGTTGTACTGTACTCTCCTAACCATGTAGTACAGTGCTCTACACATAGTAACCACTCAGTAAACACCACTGATTAATTGCAGGAAGGAAGTGTCTCTTGGATTTTCCACAGCCACAGAGAAAGGCTGGAGGAGAATAAAAAGCAGGGGCCAAGAAGCCTTCTGAAATGGAGTGTTAGGCCCTTCACCCACTACCCATGTCCCTCACAGGCTATG